>NC_139636.1:29526569-29614069 GCF_964638095.1 Poromitra crassiceps
AAAACGCGCATTCCAGGGATATCGTATTTACAGCAGCGATATTGGCGCGCGCATCCGAGAGCTTGGTTGTCAGGGGTCGCACTTCGGAGATTCCAGGCCGACGTGCTGCACTCTCCGCTCGGCAACACGAAGGCAGCTGGCAAAACAGAAAAAACTAGGGCTGGGCAATATAACGTCAAATCAATATCACGATTATTTCAAACTTTTACCTCGATTACGATTAATGAACGATTATTTTTTTACACTGCCCCCTGCAGGGTGGGAATTTCTTTATTTTAGGGGCAAGGCCATCTGCTCGTAAGTCAAACCTCCTTTATGGCAACTTGAAGCCAGATCTAAACACACAGGCAGGCATGATTTGCAGGCATGGCATGTATCTGTCCATACATTTCTCTTCTGCAACTCTTGTCGAGTGTCTAGAAAATGTGTGTGTACCTGTGTCTTCGGATGTAAAGGAGTGTGTGTTTGTACCTGTGTCCTCGGATGTAAAGGAGTGTGTGTTTGTATCTGTGTCCTCGGATGTAAAGGAGTGTGTGTTTGTACCTGTGTCCTCGGATGTAAAGGAGTGTGTGTTTGTACCTGTGTCCTCGGATGTAAAGGAGTGTGTGTTTGTACCTGTGTCCTCGGATGTAAAGGAGTGTGTGTTTGTACCTGTGTCCTCGGATGTAAAGGAGTGTGTGTTTGTACCCGTGTCCTCGGATGTAAAGGAGTGTGTGTTTGTACCTGTGTCCTCGGATGTAAAGGAGTGTGTGTTTGTACCTGTGTCCTCGGATGTAAAGGAGTGTGTGTTTGTACCTGTGTCCTCGGATGTAAAGGAGTGTGTGTTTGTACCTGTGTCCTCGGATGTAAAGGAGTGTGTGTTTGTACCCGTGTCCTCGGATGTAAAGGAGTGTGTGTTTGTACCTGTGTCCTCGGATGTAAAGGAGTGTGTGTTTGTACCTGTGTCCTCGGATGTAAAGGAGTGTGTGTTTGTACCTGTGTCCTCGGATGTAAAGGAGTGTGTGTTTGTACCTGTGTCCTCGGATGTAAAGGAGTGTGTGTTTGTACCTGTGTCCTCGGATGTAAAGGAGTGTGTGTTTGTACCTGTGTCCTCGGATGTAAAGGAGTGTGTGTTTGTACCTGTGTCCTCGGATGTAAAGGAGTGTGTGTTTGTACCTGTGTCCTCGGATGTAAAGGAGTGTGTGTTTGTACCTGTGTCCTCGGATGTCTGACTGGTCGCAGACTCCTCCCAGTGCGATGCGGTGGAACTCTCTGCCCAGGGTCCGGGCTATGGAGCGCCCCACACTGGTCTTACCAACTCCTGGGGGCCCCACAAAGCACAGGATGGGGCCCTAAGATAACAACAGCAATATATAGCTTAGTGTTTTTCACATCACAGCATCATGGAATTCACAGGTAAATATGAGGAACAGAGAAACTGGTGCACAATATAACAGGCAAAATAGCTACAGCTTATTCTTGCTTAATAATAATAATAATAATAATAATAATAATAATACATTTGATTTATAGAGCACTTTTCAAGGTATTCAAAGGCGCTTATTTTTTTTAAAAGGTCAAGAAAGTAACACATTAAAAACACAATACAAATCAAGAATGAGGAAACAACACGGTTTAAACAAATTAGTAATACATAGTTATCACAGATTAATACAACAACGCTTTATCCGTCTTTAGAATAGCTTCAGTTCAGTTTCTATTTTCATTCTTATGAGTATTAACTTCCACACTAGTATGAAGCACTTGTTAGAAACTAACTAACAGGCATTGAGGCTTGGATTGAATGAGTGATTGATATAAGATTGAGCAACTAATTGACCTTCAGTGAGGTCTTCAGCTGTCTCACAGCCAGGTACTCCAGCACACGTCTCTTCAGCTTGTCCATGGCGTAGTGATCGTTGTCCAATACGATACGAGCTGCTCCGATGTCCAGGCAGTCTGCAGAGAGGACAGAGATGATGATGGTGTCCCGGAGAAGAAAGTGGTGCATCACAGGAAGTAGAAACTGAACTTCACTTCCTCACAGTGTGCACACAGTACCAACACTTTAGACAAAACTCTTTCCCCCAAATCACACAAATATATGAAGGATGCCAAACCAAAACTGACACTGAAAAAATTGTTGAAATGCCAAAATGTGCATTAATTGCTGCTAAACTAGTAGAGAAATGTCACAACTTGACATAATCATATCAGATAAGAGATAATCATATCAGTCAATTCCCACAACAGCTGCTGCCAAGAAAACCATGGCTCATCACTGTACTGATGCATTGTGTAACAGCAGCGTCTCATCTGCCACCTGGTGGCCATTCAGAGAGCAGCAGCTACAGATAATGAAGGAGGACAGATGCAACAAACCACTGGCAGAGTTTTGGGTCTTTGGCAGAGATGGTTGGTCCATAGAGGATAGAGGAGATAGAAGAAGTCAATCAAGTGTGACTGTTATGTTCTGACTGCAATCAGATGTTTGAGTCAGCCAGCAACAGAGACAACACGCTGAATGTAAGATTTTAAGACCTTTTTCTAATGCCAGGTAAACAATTAACAAATGTGAAAATTAAGACAACTTTAGACTTCTCGGATCATAGCTCTCTGTACCTGTCCTGGGCACACTAATCGTCTCTTGCAAATTTAAAACAAAGACAAATCTTGAATTTGAATAACAGAAATACTGCATGTTGTGAATTAACTGGATAGAAACCATGTTTAATGACACTAAATGTACGACATTTTGGTCTCAAATAGGCTGAAGAATCTGGGGGCAATGCATGAATCCAAGCTCTGCAGGTGCTGGATTACTATTGTTTTGGTTAGGATTTTTCTTCTGCTTTTTCTTCTTCTGCCTTAAAACGATCTGGAGTTGGATAGGTTTCAAGTCTTCCCCAGGTTTCAAGTGTTCCCCACTTCTAGCCAAACACATGGACCCAGAAGTGGTCAGACCATAATCTGGTCATAGCACCAGCATCAGGCCATCATGCAATAAGACATACTGGATATATATTTTATTTTCCCTACAAAGTTGACTCAATCTCCACCAAGCCGTGCACACAGCAAATTGCAATAATGTCAGGCATCTCTGCGTGTTGTACCCTGCTAATAGCTCACAGCTATACTTACCTTTGGTGCTCTTGCTCCATGGCAACTCCACCATAAGATCCAGGTAGTTTCTCGTCAGGGCAGATTCAGGCATGGACTGAGGCATCTTCTTCAATCTGAACACAGGTTCACAACATTCAACTCATTTGATCGTCACCTGATCATCCAGATCAGTTACAATAACGAAAGGAATGAGTAGAACTGTGTTTTGAATATAAAACACCATAGTACTTTCTGGCATCAATGATGATTTTAAGGCATCACACATTATTAAGAGGTTATCAGAAAAATAATCAAATATGAGATTCTTACAACTCAAGAAAATAATTCAAGCTTTCTATGCTTCTTCTTTTTTTCTTCTTTCCCCAAGCTTTCATCTCAGGGAATTCTATTGATTACATAATTTATGCATGATCTGATTTCTGATCGACAGAGAAAAACAAATGATACACCAATATTTCACCAAACATTATTTGCTCATTTGTGCCATCAAATGCTATTTCCTTTAACAAAGAAAGGAATAATCTGCTTTCATATTTAAGTGTCAATGGAAGAAGAAGAAGAAGAAGAAGAAGTTTACCTCTTGAGCTCTTTGAGGCAAACTCTCAAGGCGGCCTCAGGCATGTTCACCCCATGGACCTTCCTCTCCAGGGTGGAGGTGTCATCTCCATCCTCATCCTCACCCTCGTCCTCCAGGGAGAACTTCCGGCCTGGGAAGCCCCCGCCCCGCCCCCGCACTGACACCACCTGACCAGGAGAGAGGGAGTGGTCTAAAGAAGCATGAAGAGAAACAGAGGGTAGAGAGAGAGAGAGAGAGAGAGAGAGCGTGGAGCAACGGAGACGTGTGTGTTACCCTCTTGTCACCATCCAGCCTCGGTTTCCTGCTTCTCTGGAGCAGCTTCAGTCCCTCGATCTGTCTGGTCAACATGGGCAGAGCCTTCTTAAAACGCTCCTCCAGGCTCACCGCATCCAAGACCTAACACAACATGGGCAGAGCCTTCTTAAAACGCTCCTCCAGGCTCACCGCATCCAAGACCTAACACAACATGGGCAGAGCCTTCTTAAAACGCTCCTCCAGGCTCACCGCATCCAAGACCTAACACAACATGGGCAGAGCCTTCTTAAAACGCTCCTCCAGGCTCACCACATCCAAGACCTAACAAGTGTGGTCACAAATAAAGATGGACTCTTAATTAGAAAATGGATGGTTCCGCTCCTTGATTGTGATTGGCTGAGCCGCATTCGAAGCCGTTGTAACACACACCTGTGACCGCAATACAGTATTAGAGCGACATGTTAGCTAGCTATGTTAGCTACGTAAGCCCGCTGCCTGCTGGCTGTAACAACGTTAGCCAGCCTCTAAACGCCACTGAGTGACCAGAACATTAACTTGTTAACCATTTCAAGTCACGCTCGTTCCATTGGGGGTGGTGGTGGTGGAGGTCTGGGGGGACATCAGCTGTTAAATCCGTCATCTGGTTGTTGATATCTTAGCAATAATGTGGCTATCCTTGCAGCTAAGCTACGGAGGGAATATTGTTTCTGGCGTAACTTGTGCTGGAGGGGGGCTTGACAGACGACATTGCTTGGAAAGATGATTTGTTATTATTAATATTGAGTTTTGTTGTTGTTACTCAAACCTGAGCAGGCAGGCTATACAGTATGTAGTATGTAGCTATACAGTATGTAGCAACCGTTTTATAAAAACAATAAGCCCCATGAGGCTGTGATTTATAGTGATTTTACAACAGAGATGTGTTTAAGACACCACAAAAGCAGCGCTTAGCTGTAAAGCACGACCTCTTTAGGCTTATTGCTTAATTAGACACAGGCAAGCAGGGGTGCACACACACACACACACACAAGCACACACAAGCACACACACACAGACACACACACATACACACACACACACAAGCGCGCACACACACATACACAAGCACACACATGCATGCACACACACACACACACACATACACAAGCACACACATGCACGCACACACACACACACACACACACACACACACACACAAGCGCGCGCACACACACACACACACACACATACACACACACACACAAGCGCGCACACACACACACACACACACACACACACACACACACACACACACCTGAGGGGACCCAGACTCAGACGTTACTGTACTGTACCTGTAGCTTCTCCTTGTTTGAAGTGCGGATCATGGAAGCGACTACATCAGGTAGAGTTTCTCTGGGCAGGCTGTCCAACAGACGCTTCAATTTAGCTACCACTGGAACAGACATGTCCAACATACCTACCAGCTACACACACACACACACACACACACACACAGACACAGACACACACACACACACACACACACACACACCTTATTATCAGCTTTTTATCATCTTAACAATATAGCAAGAATTACGGGCTACATGTCCAGACAGTACCTGGGAACAACAATTGATAAGAACCTGAACCCTGACCTCAACACCTCTGCAATCTGCAAAAAGGGCCTACAGAGACTTTACTTCCTGCGCAGACTGAACACTTTTAAGGTGGACAAGAGCTTGATGGTTTAATTTTACAAATCTTTTATCGAGTCTATTTTAACCTTTTGTTGAATTTCGTGGTATGGGAACCTTCCTGTGCAAAATAAAAAATTGTCTGTCCTATGTCTATACCATGGTCTATACAAGTGTACAAGTCTATGTGGTATAACTAACAAGTCCAGAAAACATCTGCTTAAGGCAACAAAGAATGGTTGTACTTATTCATTGACATTGTGTTTACTAATTGTAATATCTCTCTCTCTCTCTCTCTCTCTCTCTCACACACACACACCTGTACAGCAGCCTGATAGAACCTTTGTGACAGCTCCCCCAGCTCTCCGTCGTCTGCTGTGACGCCCTCTGTGGCCGGGGTAGTGTACTGCTCCAGCTTATCCAACTGCTCCACCTGCACACAGAGGCACGCACGCACCGGTTCTTTTATGTTTTAAAGACATGAAATATAAGACAGTGGCGTGTGCCTTTCAGGCTTATGTGACCATTATTTTAGAGTGTGTGAAACTGGTACTGCAGTGCTTCTTCCCACGTGACCAAATCAGCTTGAATTTGACATTAGTCTCATGTATTATGTCTTATGTCACAGACTAATGTCTGGAAGAGTTCGTATTTCTGCTCGCTCTCCCGTGATCCGAGAAGAGCAGCTGGAAACTAGCCTCTGGCTATAATCTGGCATATTTACATGAAAATGTTCATTAACTCATTGAGTGCCAGCCACTTTTGGAGAACGGACGCTCCCAGTGCCAGAGTTTCAGAGCGTTTTCAGTGATTTCTCGAGGCCCACAGAATATTGTGTGATATTACTATGTAAACACCACGCACAAAGAACGATGAGACTCTCTTCTATCATCTGCAAAAAAAAGTTTATTGATACCATTTTCCGTTCTTTAGTTATGAGCTGGAGAAGATAGGTTGTTTTGAGCAAAAAGACAGGTTTCAAATTAGAAGCTGAGATATTCCGCCTTTTGTGAAATGAAGCATTTCAAGCACATTCACTGAGTCTGAAGCTAATATTTTCTGATGTAGTGACGTGGTGTAGTTGTGTGGTGCCCTGCGTGCTCCACCCCCCTCTCCCCCCCTCAGCTGCAAACTCCTCCCCACACTAACACACAGTGACAGCCTAACACGCACCCAGTCTATTTTCGGAGCGCTCCGTTTTTGTGCGCCGGCTCCCAGCGCGACACGGAAAAGCCAATCCAGACTGCTGAGAATGGTTTGGCCCTTCGGCGTCGGGTGCTGCTTTTCTGGCGGCTAATCGTGTGGAGAAACTATGCAGACAGACAGACAGAGGCAGAGGGGCTCAGTTGTGGGCGCGGATTGACTGCTGTTCGCAGCCAACGTCAGCTGCAGCCAGAGCAATCTATATGGCTCTGGCTGCAGCATGAGCGGTTTCTCTTTGATCACGGGGCTTTTTCCTGCTGTTTTCCTGACCTTTCAATAATCTGGAGAGCACTGTCGCTACCTAATGGGTCTGTAAAATAGGTTATACACCTTCAATAGCTCCCATATTTTTATAGGAGATGTAATAGGCTTTGATCCACGTCCCACCGTCAAAAAACGCAATTGACGACAATCGTCGTCATTGGCACTCTACGTCACTAATCGAATTGACGACGATTGTCGTCATTGGCACTCAATGAGTTAATATGTATTGTCGCTATTTCAAATAAATAAATACATAAATAAATGTTCCTCCATTCATTTCTGTCATGAGTCTGGTATTGGCCCAATTTCTGATACCAGTATCATAACAGCATTATTACCCTCAAACACACAAAGGTGTTGTGTTGTGTTATAGAAGTGTCACCTCTGCCAGTGGAAATGGCTGCTCCTTCAGCAGACCTGACACACGAAACCGGCACACCCCGGTGATGAGGAGGGTGTAGTGGGGCTTCGGCCAGTTACTGCCCACTACCTGCACTGCCAGTCCTGCTGTGCCAATACTAAAGAGAGAGAGAGAGAGAGAGGGGGAGGAGACAAAAATTAATTGGCCAATTATGGATTATATCAGAACAGATGAGAACACAAACTCAGTGAGAACAATAGCTGCTTCCTGTCACAGTGGCTGGGCTGCTGCTAGATGTTTGTGCTACTCTGTAACCAGAGTGGACTGGAAGAGCTGCTGAAAGGTTGAAGTCTGTTTGTCTATTGACCCGACTGGCTGGCTGACAGGGCCAGCTACTGAGCTACTGAGCTAAGGACTTTCACACACACACACACACGCGCGCGCACACATGCACGCACGCACGCACACACACATGCACACACACACACACACACACACACACACACACACACACACACACACCTAATGAAATGAAATGGCTAGAGGCATGAACTTTATTTGTTGAAATAAGTGATTAGCATCATAGAGACAGTCCGCATGTCTGGAAACGCCCACAAAATGTTAAACGTCTGGCGCGCGAGTGGGGTAAACCCGCCCATATATCTCATGGGCTGACTCACCAAAAGACGGTGCTGCGGCTCTAAACTACAGGTTTGGGGGTTCTAGAGCAGAACACAAGACGTCTGCTCAGATGTGCGTTTACTGCGGTGGTTAAATCCCCGATCGTGTCTGCCTGGGCTGGGCTATCAGCTAAATTCTAACTTTTCTGAATGGATAGAATGGGGGTTTTTACCCCACCCAGACCACACCCCCAGCCAGGCGGAGCCAGCTAACCCAGTGTCTATTGTGGGCGTTCCTAGAGCCTGTATGGGCGTTCCCAAACATGCGGACTGTCTCTATAGCCACTTCTTAACATGCAGTGGAATCCGTATTATAACCTGCACCTAGCCGGTTGGCCTGCATGTTAAACAACAATTAGCCGGCCTACGCGCACTCCCGCGAGTCCGTATCTTATCTACCTCGACCACCGGTATAAGATCCGCTTCCACGCAATCGCAGCTCATGTTAAACAGCTGGCAGGATATTATCCGCATATCCGTAGTGGGCAGGTGTGGCTCGTGACTCACTTCACGTTCACTAGTTTATTAATTAATGAATCGTTCGGGCAATCGCTTATATCAACAAGCAAACTCACGGTTTCCTCAAGTGCTGCAAAAACGGATTGATTGATTGTTTGGCCAATGCGCTTCAGCTGCAGCCAGGCAGGTCCAGTGCATCAGGTCTGCTGCTGCTGCTGCTTGCTTGCTCCCATGTCAGAAAAAGCCTAACTTGTGTGGGGAGAAATACATTGAAAACTAGTTAGATATGACTTGAAATGCCACTTGTAAAATAAATCACCCACAGTGATTGACGACAGTCCGACCACTATTTTGACTGGGCTGCGCCTGCTTTATGTAGCAATGTGAAGCGCTCATTTTTTGGCACATTGCCACCCCTCGTTGGAATGGACTCCGTTAAAACCAACGGCATGCTTTTTGAAGTCTCCAGATTTGTCGCTAATGCCTACCCCACACTACAGGATAATTTGCAAGATTATGGCCAAGATTCCCCCCTCCCGATTTTCTCGGGGGTGCTCCCGATTTGATGCGCGTCGGGCAGATAATCTTCCCAAATTATCCTGTAGTGTGTGGGGTTCAAAGATTCACAATCGGGAAGACTGCCTCTTCCCGATTGTGAATCGGGCATATCTAACATGTTAGATATTTACAACCCGACAGGCGATTGCATCTTGAGCAGAGAGCCAGTAGTAGCTGCGTTTCCATACAGTTTTTCGCAAAATAATCTGGTCCGCGTCCGCCCGCAGCCCCCCACAGAAACAAAGAACGAGGAAATTGTCATCGAGGTGAAATACCCGTGCGTCTTTGAACGGGACGGAAAACTAATGCTATACTGCAAAGCATGTAGCCTAAAACAAGCGCTTAGATCGGCGAGTGTCCGCACGGAAAAGTGAGTCAAATCAGCAGACACGCCCCTCCACAAGGCACCTGTGCAGACGGTTTTCGCCTGGCCGTGCACAGTAGGCCTACACCCCGAATGGACGCGGCTGGGCGGACAAAATTGAGTTTTCAAGACTTCCGCGAGCAGAAAACCACACAGTGTATAAAAGCTCCACACGTTTCCTCGTCAAGATTCATTTTAAAAGTTAACGTCGAGCCCTGCTTCCAAGGTGAATCTTCTGCATAATCTTCTAGTGTGTGGGGTTGCGTTTGAACAGACGCGATTGTGTGTGTGTCCCAAGATTGAAATGTTAAAAAATCGGCTCTCTCTGTCCTGTAGTGTGTGGGCTCTCAAGATTTTTATAATCTTCAAGGATTTGAAAATCCTGTAGTGTGGGGTAGGCATAACGTGATGCAGCCAATTATATCAGCAGGCAGTGTTGTGTGCCTCTCCACTGCGTAGAGGATAGGAGCTGACTGACTAGGCTATCAAACTTTTGTGGGGAGAAATAGCCTACATTTAAAACTAGTCAGATATGACTAGTTGCCACTTGTAAAATAGATCACCCACAGTGATTGACGACGGTGCGACCACTATTTTGACTGCCTCATAGCTACAGCTGCTTCCTATCACATTTCTTGTTTTCGATAGATGCTACCGCACCGCGCCGCCCCCCCCCCCCCGCCCACTGGCAGAAAAAACGGCTCATATCCAGTTGTTTCTTAACAAAGACCCCTGATGTTTAGAAAGGCAAAACCTGAAAATATCCTGCTCTCTCTAGCAGGACATGATCCAGAGTTCATGTTTAAAAGGCACTTATGCATTTCCGTGCCATAGAAATAACACTGTTTGTTGTTGTTGTTGTTGTGGTGGTGGTGACGTCACGCTGATTCCTCTGATTTTGATACTGGATGTTTTGCACTTGAAAGATAGCCTACCTCACTGATGTCATTGTAATAGTTTCATGTTTTAAAGAGAGATCTCCTTGGGACCACGGGTCGTTACTCGTTACCTAAGAGGGTTACGTTTAGAAACGCCTGCTGTGACTCCTCCAAAACAAGTACCGTAAACAAGCATCACTACAGAACGACCCAACAGCAGCTAGTTAGGCTATTTCATGGCTAAAAGTCTATTTCGCGGCTCGCGCTAGGCTATTTCATGGCAAATATCCATAAATATGAGTACCTGTGTAAAGTTGGGAGGTCGTCGGTGTCATGCTCTGGGTCTCTGGTGTTGGGAATGACTCCTATGATGGTGCTTTTCAGCGACGTGCCTTTCAACAGGCGGCTCCTGACCAGCTGCATGTTCCGCGGAGTGTCCACGCTGATCCTCATGGTGGAGCCCGGTAACAGCACTCCTTCGTGGGTCAGCAGCAGCGGGAGGCGGCTCGGTATCTGAATGCCACCGGTGGAAGACATTGTCGGAGTTTGTTGTTGTCGGACCCCGCACACGCACTGCAATGTTTTGATCAACTCAAACGGACAGGA
This sequence comes from Poromitra crassiceps, assembly GCF_964638095.1. NCBI lineage: Eukaryota > Metazoa > Chordata > Actinopteri > Beryciformes > Melamphaidae > Poromitra > Poromitra crassiceps. The sequence goes on from NC_139636.1 coordinate 29,537,550, forward strand.
TGTGCTTTTCACGTCATGTGACTTCCACCATAAGTCGATGCTTCCCACCGACCGTAATGTCGCATTACCGCCACCTACTGAATTGTATCGGCTTCACAGTTTCTAGTTGATTGATTTTGCACATAGTCAAATCAAGAACAAACGAGAGGATACAATTGGATGAATATATTGTGCAGGTGCAGCGACAAGAAACTCTATATGGGCTTATGCGAGGGTACATAGGGGTACATTAGAGAGCTGTGAGTAAGGCAGAAGAAAGAGAGATTAAGAGAGAGTTAACATGATAAATATACATTAAAAAATGAGTATAAAATTCAAGATTCATTTTAATAGCCACAGTACATAGTTAGATTAGCCTACAATACAGAAAACAATTCCAATGTTGAAAGTGCAAAGCAAAACGTCCTTTAAAGTGACATGGGGGGGACAGGGTTAGGGTTAACCCTATAACAGAAGGCTCAGGGCGGGCAATTAATCTATGTCCTCCTGCTCCTTGCTCTCCTCTCTCTCACTGACACTCTCCTCCTCTGGTGATGCATTATAATGCATTTGCACTGAAAGGATTTTTGTAAACTATTTGTGAACTTTTATTTTCATATTATTTACATAGTTACTGTTCATATTGTGCTTAATTTATGAATTAAAAGTTTATTGATAATGAAGTATGCCTCGTCATTCATGTTCATTCAGGGATACTACAGTATGTACGTGCAATACAGAAAGCATTACATTACAATAACACGTTTTGTCAGCAATAGAGCAATCAACTATGCAACACAGTCTATGACAGCTACAACTTCTGAGAATAGTGGTAAAGTTTAGTTTAGCAAACCGGATTATTGCAGACATTACTCACCCACTCAACAGCTCAAAAATATTAATCTGTACATCTATTGGACTAATTAACAGATTCTGATAACCCCCCGAACCCCCCCCCCAACCTCCTACTCCTCTCATGTTTTCCGTCTTGTGATGTGATAGTGGTGTCGCCAATGCTTGTTGTCTTGTTGTTGATGTCTTGTTTTTGTTTTTACCACAGACGATGATGTACAGAACAATTTTCCTTTCGGACAAATAAATACTTCATTCATTATGATGACAGTGGTTTGGGGGCCCCGCTGTAAGATGTCGCATAGGGCCCCAAAAGGCCCAGAAATGGCCCTGGCAACATGCATCAATCAGGCTATATTAGTTTATTTAATTGCAATTATTGTGAAGGTTTTAACCTTCACAAACCTCTGGTTTTAACCAGAAGCCGTCCGGCCTTCTTCAAAATCAACAGCAGTTGATTTAGAAGAAGGCCGGACAGCCGAAACGTCATCATTAAAGTATGCATATGATATGGAGCCAGAGTGTGCGACACTTTCTTTCATTTAAAGCATCTGAGACTTTGACCACGGCGTGGTTGTTGGTGCCAAAAGGGCTGATTTGGGTCTTTCTGAAACTGCTGATGTGCTGATGTGTTAGCGGGCACACATCATGGTGTCAAAAACAACAGCTGTGGAGAGCAGTCTAGCACATCTCAGTCTAGCACATTAAACCTTAAGGCGGATGACACTTTGGTAGCCGACTGACACTGAGCTGAAAGCGGATACCTACCCACACAGTATTAGTATGGTGTTCCTAATACAGTGCTCAGTGAGTATAGTGGAAATAAACAGTATTTTTCTTAACAAGTATTACTCCCCTGGCTCTCACATTAAATTCAATCGATATCAACTCCCCCTCTCTGGTTGCCGTTAATTACTTAACAGATTTAAAAAATGACCTACACTCAGTGCAAGGCAGGCATGTCCAAAGTCCGGCCCCTGGCCGAATTGTGGCCCTCGGACCGATTTTCAGCGGCCCTCAGCTTGTCCCTCCTATACTCCTTTCACTTTCACATAAAAGCCATCACCAGATCCGCTTTCTACCACCTCACAAATGGTGAGACCTAGCCTGGGTAAACCCAGCCCCCAGTGACCTGCTCTCAGGCTTACCCTGCTTACAGTCACAAGGTAGTGACTGAGAGCAGGTCTGAGAGCAGGTCACGTGGCGGCTGGGTTTACCCAGGCTAGGTGAGACCCTCATCCACGCCTTCATCACCTCCCGTCTGGATCACTGCAATTGGAGTCCTGTTCGGAGTATCCAGCAAAACCCGGGACAGGCTCCAATATGTGCAGAACTCAGCTGCCAGGGTTCTTACCCTGCACTAAGCCCTGGCTGCACATCAGCCCCACCCTCATCCATCTCCACTGGCTCCCGGTCAAGTTCCGCATCACCTGCAAAATCCTGCTCCTCACCTACAAATCCCTCCATGCTCTTGCCCCCCAGTACCTGTCTGACCTCCTCCACCCCTACACCCCGTCCCGCAATCGGAGGTCTTCTGACACTGGTCTCCTCTCCATCCCCCCCCCCCCCCCCCCCACACACACACACCCGCCTGCGAACCTTTGGGGACAGAGCATTCAGTGTGGCGGCCCCCACTCTCTGGAACTCTTCCGGCAGAGATCTGCAACCCCATCCCTGGACTCCTTTAAAAGAACCCTCAAAATTCACCTGTATATATATAGGACAAAGCCTTTGGCCTATAGTCTTCTCTGTTCTCTCTGTTCTGTTTTATTTTGTTTGTCATTAAAGCGTCATTGGGTTCCTTGAAAGGCGCTACATAAATCCAAGTTATTAGGGGTCCAAGCACGAAGTGCGTGGATCCCTATTGTATCTGTTCTGATTATTGTTGTTGTTTTTTTTATTCTTCTTCTCCGGTAAAACTGTATGTACAGCAGAAACTGTAATGCTCAGCGTAGCCAGACTGGGCACATAGATTGTAAATGTGCCTCACTACTCAGAAACAAAAAATGACCCATATCGGCCAGATGGTGGCGCTATAACAGACCATTTCGCGTTATGGTCCATATCTTCTGAACCGTGAGGCGTAGAATCAAAATTCCACTTCGGCTGTATTCCCTGGATCAATATGCATCTATCCATATAGGCCACGCCCATTTGCGTGTGCCTAGATTTTCCGCCATTTTGAATTTGATCAAAAACCTACTTTTGCTAACTCCTCCTAGACCGTTTGGCCAAATCACACAGAAATTCTTCTGGGACATCACATTAGGAACTCCTCCGGCAGAGATCTGCAACCCCATCCCTGGACTCCTTCAAGAAAACCCTCAAAATTCACCTGTATATATATAGGACAAAGCCTTTGGCCTATAGTCTTCTCTGTTCTCTCTGTTCTGTTTTATTTTGTTTGTCATTAAAGCGTCATTGGGTTCCTTGAAATAGTCAGGTTCATTATGTTTTGATTTTAACTTTTGTGGGATTTTTTTGGAGATTAGCAAAACTATACATTTTTGGAAAGGGTATTGTACTGTATAAGGAATCAGAAAATCAATCTTTCCATTTGCCCAGATGTCTATGTGGCGGCCATATTTGGAATTTACAAAATGGTCACCATAAAATTTACATTTGTAATATCTTGGCTTGTAAATAAGATGGAACATTGATTTTAACTGCTAAACCTACATTTTCAGGGTCAAGGAATCCAATGGTGGTAATTACAAAGCTACAACACCTTGTAACATTAACCCTTAGATGCATGAGTGGGTCAAAAATGCCCCGGTGTAGTTGTTTTCTTGCAATAAAGTCTAGACATTCAGCTACATATCTATCTAATAAAAAGTTATCATTTTATATTCCAGCTGTTCCTCAAAAAACATGTTTTTTATGTCACTCATTAAAAATTGTAACTGATACTTTTTAAGAAACTGTAGTTTCTGTATTACTGGCTGGTCGAGTGGTGGCCAGTGGTGACTGAAATGTATTATAAACAAACCATCAATGAGCATGCAGACACCCCCGACTGATGATGTCATACACATGCCCGGGGCATGATGCTCCACAATCATCGTGTGATGTGACTGATGATGTCATTATGTGGCCAGGGAAAGGGAATTTTGGGGCCTCCTGCTCATTTGTTTAGATTATCTTGCTGAACACAAAGTTGTTTCATAAACCTTTGTTAACTACAGACCTTATTTCGTGCATTTAACCAAAATCCCATTACAAAAATCCCATTGACTTTTAGACGTAAGAGCTGGAAGTGGTAACATCCAGCCCAGACTCATTCCTGCAGTACTCTAATAGACCATTTAGGCTCAATGAATAATAATGATCTCATGATGTGTTTAGTCGCACTGATTGAATAATTCCTATAGGCTAATCAATAAAAAAAAGAATGATAATAAAATTAAAAAAGGCTTCTGAACTGAATCGACATGGTACATGCGGGCAGAGATTTCATTTATAAAAAATAGCCTATTTTGTGGTCACATATATAGGCTACTGTCAGCAGAGTCGCATATCTCCATATTTCATATAATGATGCTGGAAATATGAAGTTCAATCACATCATACAGGCCAAAAGCAACACAGTTGCAGCTGCAAAATGCAGGAGTAGCCTAGATATGAATCATCTTAATATGGGATCGCCTGCACACAGATTCTGTGTGCAGGCGATCCCATATTAAATTGCTTAGATGTAGTAGGCTATTCTAGCATGTATGACCATTTCCAACCCAACGTCAGTCTCAGCTCCGTTGCGCACACGGCACCGTGCGCTTTGGAGACGTTTATGTAACCTTTTTATGCCGGTTTAGTGATATTTCTCCACTCACCATTCAGCTGCAATCGATCGGCGGGGTCAAACAACGTATCTAGGCTACTTGAGAGCACAAAAATGAAGTAAAAAATGAATCAAGTGCAAGGCAAGTGCAAGGTCCTTGATTAATTCAACAGGAGCCTTTTTTTTTTTTTTTTTTTTTTTTTTCTTTTTCATTTGAATGCAATGTATTTTTCATATGGGGACCATATGAATGGTGACTCGCTGTTTCCAGAGAGCTGATTGGTAAGCAGGTGGGTCTTTCGTGGGTTTTCATCTTATCCTCTGGACTTAACCTGCTACAAAGCAGGTTAGCCGTAGAGCATAAGTTGCTATGGTGATCTATCTCGATAAGAAGTTAACTAGCATCGTGGTATGGCAAAACTAGGATTAAACCTGAAATTACCTCGCTAAGCCAGTAATCTTGTTTCGTGGCACTGTGTTGTCATGTCAGCTGTGTTTATCAAGGAGGAGAAACAGCCGAGTGTTTTTAAGCGTTGGAAACTTCAACACCGCAGACTGCCTGATACAAGGTAGCTGTATCACACACAAACAATGCAACAGCAGCAATGGTGGCTACAGAGAGAGAGAGAGAGAGAGGAGACTTATACGTTACCATTCCCAATCCCATCTAGAAGTGAAGTCAAATCTACGCACTTTCCGCATCACAAAGCGGCAGATTAACGCTAGGCAAAATAAGCCTGATGAATGAACACACACCAATAAGTTGCCTCAGCAGCGATCATAAAGTCCTCTCCTCCTGCCAATGTTTTAGTCCAGTGGTTCCAAACCTTAGGGTCGCAACCCTAAGTGGGGTCACTTGGAATTCAAATAGGGTCACCTGAAATGTAAAAAAAAAAAAATAGAACGACCGCACCGCGGATTTATGGGTCCACCATTAGTTAATTCTTGGGAATCGCGTTCGTGAGGTCACAGTGACCTTGACCTTTGACCACGAAAATCTAATCAGTTCATCCTTGAGTCCAAGTCGATGTTTGAGGCAAATTTGATGAAACTCCGTCAAGGCATTCCTGAGATATCGCGTTAACAAGCTTGAAAATGGCGTTCGAGAGGTCACAGTGACCTTGGCCTTTGACCTTTGACCACGAAAATCTAATCAGATCATCCTTGAGTCTATGTCGATGTTTGAGGCAACTTTGATGAAATTCCGTCAAGGCGTTCCTCAGATATCGCGTTAACGAACATTGGACGGACGGACGGACGGACTTACGGACTGGCTATCGCCGGCGGAGGCATAAAAAATACACCAGACACAATATAATACTACCGAAGATGATTGGGGTCACTTGTGTGCCTCCCCTCCCCCTCCCCCTGAGTTTAAAGTGATAATCTCTAAGATTTCAGCTTTGTTCTCTTGGGCGGTGAGTGGTAATTGCAGGTGACACCCAAACAGTAGCTGTGTTTCCATTACTCTGCTGCTCTGCTCTCCACTGCATTGCAGTGACAGGCATGGGTTAGCTTCCCATGGCTGTAGTTTCCCAGGCTTTTCAGCACGTTGGAAACACCCGCTTTAGCTACGAAAAGTAAATATAAGAGAATACCCCCGGAGTCTGCGAGAGTGGGGGCGGAAGAGGACTCATCGGCTGATATCGCGGTAATAGACTTTGGACCGGAAACGACTATGAGCAACACGAGCACAGTGCAAGAGAGCACCACAGGAATCGCAGCGGCGGGCCACAAGCTTCGGTGTTTGAGGGAGAATGGTGTCATGGAGGAGTCTGACTCGGGCACAGAGGCTGTTGCCCACAGGCTTCCGTGTTGGAGGGAGGAGGGACAGAGGCCTCGCGTTGACTATACCCTTCTGACTGTCATACATCTGCGAAGGCAAGGTCAAATCAGTCGAGTGAAGCACAGCAACGGGATGTAAACCAAAGTTTGCAGTGCATCAATACCACTGTCATGGAGGAGTTGGCACGGAAGCTGTTGCCCGGTGCTGCTGATAAACTGTGGGAGACGACACAGAGGGGAGGGTTGAAAGCAGAGGAGGGCACACCTGGGACGCCAGGTGTTGCCGACGAGCCCTCTAGAGGTGTAGTGGTTTTGTCGTCGAAACGCCGGTGAAGGGGGGTTACCACCTGATGACTCCAATGACTCTTTCAACCCTCGCCCCTCTGTGTCAAATTCCATCATTAGCCACTTCAGTGTTGCAGATACCATCAAAAGACTCTCTAGTAAGTGCTTGCACAAGGGATATTTACATCTTATTATCCTGTGTTTTTTGAATCTGATGTTCTGGATTTGTCCAGTGACTGCTGAGAAAGGTCAGCTGACGACAGGGGAAAGTCCTTGTGGCGGCATGGAGAGACAGCTGACAGGAGGGAACAGACCCCACCGGGACAGGCATGGGTTAGCTTCCCATGGCTGTAGTTTCCCAGGCTTTTCAGCACGTTGGAAACACCCGCTTTAGCTACGAAAAGTAAATATAAGAGAATACCCCCGGAGTCTGCGAGAGTGGGGGCGGAAGAGGACTCATCGGCTGATATCGCGGTAATAGACTTTGGACCGGAAACGACTATGAGCAACACGAGCACAGTGCAAGAGAGCACCACAGGAATCGCAGCGGCGGGCCACAAGCTTCGGTGTTTGAGGGAGAATGGTGTCATGGAGGAGTCTGACTCGGGCACGGAGGCTGTTGCCCACAGGCTTCCGTGTTGGAGGGAGGAGGGACAGAGGCCTCGCGTTGACTATACCCTTCTGACTGTCATACATCTGCGAAGGCAAGGTCAAATCAGTCGAGTGAAGCACAGCAACGGGATGTAAACCAAAGTTTGCAGTGCATCAATACCACTGTCATGGAGGAGTTGGAGTTAGCACGGAAGCTGTTGCCCGGTGCTGCTGATAAACTGTGGGAGACGACACAGAGGGGAGGGTTGAAAGCAGAGGAGGGCACACCTGGGACGCCAGGTGTTGCCGACGAGCCCTCTAGAGGTGTAGTGGTTTTGTCGTCGAAACGCCGGTGAAGGGGGGTTACCACCTGATGACTCCAATGACTCTTTTAACCCTCGCCCCTCTGTGTCAAATTCCATCATTAGCCACTTCAGTGTTGCAGATACCATCAAAAGACTCTCTAGTAAGTGCTTGCACAAGGGATATTTACATCTTATTATCCTGTGTTTTTTTAATCAGACCATTGCAGACCAATCCAAGATGGCAGCATGTCCATTGTCTGCTCAGTGTCTGTCTGTCTTAATTATTTTTTAATTGACTTTAGTGCCTTTTCTCGCTCTTGAAAAAAGGTTTTTATGTTTCTTTTGTTAATTTGCTTTAAACATTTTGAAAGTTTTTGGGACTGTGGCTGGTCCACTGGCTGTAGCTAACTCCAGGAACCCAGGGAACTGCTGCAGTGTGGTTTGCTTTCAACCTAGAACTGTTACAGCAATACAGATGAGTCCCATCTCCTGCTGCACTGTGGTGTGCTTCTAGCCTGGAACTGCAGCAGCAAGTCAGTCACACTGGCTATACTGGCTTGAGTTGTGTGCTGAAACCATCTACACCAAACTGAGGCCTGTGCTGTTTGTTGAAGCCATCCACACCACACCGAGGCCTACGCTGTCTGCTGGAGCAGAAGCCATCCACACCACACTGAGGCCTGCACTGTCTGCTGGAGCAGAGGCCATCCACGCCACGGTGCTGGAGCCTTTTTCATCTCTCTGTGGCCTGTGCTGTCTGCTGGAGCTTTCTTCTTCTTCACATTGAGGTCTGTGCTGTTTGCTGAGGCTGTTCACATCTCACTGAGGCCTGTGCAGCTTGCTGATATCTACTTCTCGCTTCATTTATAAGTGTTGAGATTTGTGGAATTATGGCATTTCTATTGACTTTACTTTGTTTATCGGCTGTGTGGGATTTGGGGGCAAATGATCGTTCCTGGGTGAGCACATCTGACAATGTGGACATTTTTCATGGATGCACCTGCACTATGGCTGCTGTACAACCTGTACAACCACCATGCCACTTGGCACAGGACATGAACTTATCACCTGACCTGCCCAGAGACTTTCCTCGACTTCAAAGCCTTTTAGCTCTGCATAATCACCTCACGCTTCGTGAGAGATCCAGCTTGGTTTTAGCACGTAATGTTGCTAAGCAAAGATTATTGATTGTCTTATTATTACTTTTATCTGGTAATGTACAGCCTAACCCTGGCCCTGAGCTGCAGTGTATACAGACACCTTCTGATTTTAAATCCTTGTCTGGTCTTAAAATTGTTCATCTTAATGTGCGCAGCTTGTTATCCAAGATGGACATGGTCAGGATTTGGGTTAAATCAACAGATGCAGATATTGTAGTAATTTCTGAAACTTGGTTGACCAAATCTATTGCTGATGAAGATATTAACATGGTTGGATACAATGTTTTTCGTACAGACAGGCCAAAGAAAGGTGGCGGTGTTGCTATCTATACCAAATCAAAATTTGATGCTTGCATAGTTCTGTCTGAATCAATCTGCAAACAACTAGAAGTTTTGGCATTGAACATGCAAATTATTAAGGGCCTTTGTATAACTGTTGTTGGATGCTATAGGCCTCCATCTGCCTCCAAGGAAGCATTACATTCTTTGAAGCATCTTTTGTCAAGACTGAATTATAGTGAACTTGTCTTAGCTGGAGATCTGAATTGGGATTGGCTTAAGCCAGTTTCTGATGATTTTAAATCTTTCTGTGATTCTATTAATTTTACCCAGTTGGTCAATTCACCCACTCGGCCAAACCTTAAAAGCCCTGAGAAGTCCACCTTGATTGATTTAATCTTGACGAATGTTCCTCATAAATTCTCTTCTGTGGGTGTGTTCTGCAATGACTTAAGCGACCACTGTGCTGTCGCTGCTATTAGAAACACTAAGATGCCCAAATCAAAGCCTCGTATCATTTATAAGAGGAACCTTAAACATTTTAATGAGCAAGCCTATCATCATGATTTGTCTAATTTTGACTGGAAAAAAATAGGTCTGATCCCTGATGTAGAGTTAGCTTGGACATTCTTTAGGGATGGTTTTATGCAAATTGTAAATAAACATTCCCCTATTAGGAGATTCAGGGTAAAGGGGCGTGAAAATCCCTGGTTCTCTCCAGAGCTGTCAGAAAACATTCATGAGCGTAACCTGGCTTGGGCCAAGGCAAGGAAAACAGGTTCTCCTATTGATTGGCTTGTTTTCAGACAATTAAGAAATAAATGCTCTTCTCTTATTAAGAAAGCCAAATCTGAATATTATTTGTCTGTCACCACTGAGAACCTAAACAATCCACAGAAATTTTGGAAAGTTATAAATTCTCTTTCTGTGAGTAAAAGCACTCAAGCCCTACCTACATATGTTTTAAAGGATTCTGTTCCTGTCTATGACAGAATGGAGGTATTAAATAGTTTTAACAAGCATTTTATATCTTCCGGTTCTTTATTTGACTCTGTGGGATCTGTCTCTGCGAAACCCCCCACTGACCTTCCAATGTATACTGGTCAGTCTTTCAACTTTGTACCCTTCTCTGTTCAAGAAGTTCTTAAAGCTCTTAAAGAGTTAGATCCTAGAAAATCTTCTGGACCTGACTTAATTGATCCCTACTTTTTGAAACTGGCAGCTGATTTTGTAGCAGAGCCTCTTGCATTCCTTTTTAATCTTACAGTGGAGAAGAATGAAATTCCCTCTATATGGAAATCAGCTTTTGTTCTCCCCTTATTAAAAGGGGGTGACCCAGCGATTTTAACTAATTATAGACCAATATCTAATTTATCAGTGCTGGCCAAAGTTCTTGAAGCACTTGTGAGTGAGCAAGTAAAGGTGTTTTTACATTCCAACACCATCTTATCACAATACCAATCAGGCTTCAGAAAAAAGCATAGTACCATCACAGCTGCAATGAAGGTGGTAAATGACATTTCTGTTGCACTTGACAAGAAACAACATTGTGTATCTCTTTTTATCGATTTGTCGAAAGCGTTCGACAGGGTAGACCACGATATTTTAAAACTCAGACTCCTGCAATCAGGACTCTCGGAACAAGCAGTTACTTGGTTCACCAACTACCGGTATCTCAGTAATAGGACTCAGTGTATTAAATATGATGGCTTGTGTTCTGATATTGTTACTGTCCACAAGGGGGTGCCACAGGGTTCAGTATTAGGTCCTGATCTGGGTATAAATGTGACAGATGCTAATTTGCATTTCTATGCTGATGACACAATTATTTACTGCTGTGGATCAACTCTTGTTCAGGCTATTGAATCCCTGCAGAAAGCCTTTGTAGCTGTCCAGCACTCATTATTTCAGCTAAAACTTGTTCTCAATGCGGACAAGACTAAGCTTATGCTGTTCTCTAATTCTAGGAAGAGGCCACAAGTTAGCTCAGTGACCACTCTCGAGGGAAATGAAATAGAGGTGGTTCACGAGTACAAATACCTGGGTGTTCGTGTCCTGATTGATGACTCCCTCACTTTCAAGCCGCATATTGAGAAACTTGTAAAGAAGCTGAGGATAAAATTGGGTTTTTATTTTCGAAATAAGCTGTGTTTTTCTTTTAATGCAAAAAAGCGACTTATTGCTGCTACCTTTTTACCTGTGTTGGATTATGGAGATATTTTATATATGAATGCTCCTGCTAAATGTCTTCACATGGTTGACACTGCTTCTCTGAGGTTCATTACTAATTGTAAATCACTGACACACCACTGTGAGTTGTACTCTCGGGTAGGATGGTCTGCTCTGGTCACCCGAAGGCTCAGTCACTGGTATACTTTTATATATAAGGCATTACTTGGTCTACTGCCTTCCTACATTTGTGCCTTAATTGCACAGAGAAGTGCTGGTCCTCACTCCCTCCGTTCTCAAGATTACTTGTTGCTTTCTGTTCCATATGCTCGTACTGAATTGGGTAAAAAGGCTTTTGTCCACTCTGCACCTTTAGCATGGAATATGCTGCAGAATGATTGGAAACTAACAGGGTTAATTTCTTTGAACGCCTTTAAATCCAAATTGAGTGTACTTGTGGCCGACTCCACTACATGTGCTTGTTTTTCATGATCTGCTTGAAAAGTCAATACGTTATGTTTGTTTTATCTGTGAAATTTTTGTAACTGTAACTTTTGTACTTGCTGCTGCCTATCTTGGCCAGGTCTCCCTTGAAAAAGAGGTTCTTAATCTCAATGGGATTTTCCTGGTTAAATAAAGGTTAAATAAAATAAAAATTACAGTTTTTCGCAAAATAATTGCGATATTTCTACAACTTCGACAATGTACAATTGCGACTTGTAGGCGTTTCCATTGAAGTTAAGTTTGGTCTGACGGCGCGCACACCTGAACGCTATTCCCCTTACCAGCAGCTGCCACAGTGATTATGCACGGGGATCTGCCCCATATCCCGTCCCCTGCATGCTCAAATCCAACCAATGGTCAATGTAAATCACAACATGAAGTTACAACACATATAAACGAGCCTGATTATCAATTCAAAAGAAAATGAGTGGCAACATGTTGCTGGCTGCGGTGAATGCAGTGAGCGCGACAGACAGAGGAAAAAAGGTAGCCTAATACAACTGGTCCGATTTAGAGATGGAGGGGGGAAAAGGCTGATTTGGTGCAATAATCGGAATGTCGTGTATTATAATTATAACATTGCACCTGAAACGTGTGTAATGTAGGCTATTACTCACAGTCACTGTATTCACTTCAGTCAGCAGCACCTATTGCGATATTTAGATTTTGCGCATTTCTGAGGGTAATGGAAACACGACTAGTGTTGCATTATGTGACATTATGTTACTAATGTCACATAATGTCACTAAATACTGCAAAGGCTTCCATCAATGGACCATAGCCTCAATCAACATTGTGAGTGACTCTTATTTTATTTTTTTTAGATGAAAAACTTTGAGATTATAACTTTAAATCAGGATTCTGAGAAAAAAGTCAGAATTCTAAGATTAAAGTCAGAATTCTGAGATTAAACTCAGAATTCCGAGTTACTGTCAGAATTTTGAGAAAAAAGTTCATTTTGAGATTAACTCATTGAGTGCCAATGACGTCTAAAGACGTCAATTCAAACGTCTAAAGACGTCAATTGCGTTTTTTGACGGTGGGACGTGGATCAAAGCCTGATGCATCTCCTGTAAAAATATGGTGGGTGTTGAAGGTGTATAAGCTATTTTACGGACCCATTAGGTGGCGACAGTGCTCTCCAGATTAGAGAAAGGTGAGGAAAAACAGCAGAAGAAGCCCCGTGATGAAACGGAAACCGATGCATGCTCTGACTTGTCTTATCACTATACTGCCTTATTGCTTGTTGTGTCTCTTGTTGTTTTTGCACTCAAATGCCCTGTTATATTTGTACTATGTTGTAAACGGAGTTCACAGCACAAGAATTTCACACGTGATACTTGTACCTAGCCTGACTCCACCAGACGGGGGCGGCATTGTTCCACAAATTCACAATCCACCTCAGTCTGGCCCTGGCCTCAGAGAGGCGTTCAAACCGGCCGCCACCCAGGCGCACCAATCAGCGTGAGCTAAGGGCGGGCTTTGCGAGACCGGATGTGACGCCACCGAGAGGCGCTGGACGTTTGTAGTTCTTTCACTATTCAACATGGCGGCGGCTACCGAGGCTAGCTCCAGTGAGCTAGTCAAACATTCTATTCAAAACAATAAGCTAACATAAACGTTAAACACTTGATCTTACAGTGAGTACGAAACCGTAACTGTATTGCTGTAACGTTATCAACTATGAACGTTAGTAAACAAGACATTGTTGTAGAATTTGGGGAGATAGCCTTCAGACGGTTGTTAGGCTGGGAGAACATAGCAGCCATCAGCTAGCTGTAAGGCTAGTGAATGGCTAGCAGTTAGCCATTCACGCAAGTCACACAAACACAAAGCCCTTCTCACCACAGCCCAGTAAACATGCAATCTGTTAAACCATCATTTTTGTTCCAAATAGAAATAAATCATAACATTAATCAAAATGCCACTGAAATATTAGCTAATCAACACAGAACTGCAAAGATCAGTGTGATGTATTGTCCCTACTGCTAGCTGAAGTGTATTCTGCTATGATTGGAATGTTTGCTGCTGTTTAATAAACCACGTTAACTCACGTTGGTCTCCGAGTGACATATTATGTTATACAGGCGAGATTAAAGATCTCAGGATAACAGGATGTTACTCGATAAATTGGTTTATCGATAGAACATAGTTTAAGATTTTGCACTTGTACTTTCTTTAGATAGGGGGTAAACAAACTAACGGCATGGGAGCCAATACTAGATTATATCCAAATGCTGCATGGTGTAACCTAAAGGGTGCTTTTCCTCTTCTCCGTTGACGTCCTCTGGGCTCCAGGCAGCTCCCTTTCGCAGATTCATCTCTGACATAAACATCTTTATGAATTTACATCATCTTATCATTTTACCCAATCGTGCCTCAAGACCAGCAGATTATGTAACAACAACACCACACGGCCGTCTTTTCTCCGTTTAGTTTATTATCACAAAAGTAGCAAATAACATTCTCCAGTCATGCGTAAACATCTACCATTCCACTGACAGATATGCTAAAATTCACCAGTCCTTAATGCTAAATAGTAGCGTTAAATCATTATATCGTATCAAAGTATTTGGTTGTTATTGATTGTTTTGGTTGTTATTGAGCGAGCTACTGTAACTTGTCCCAATTTACCCCCGGGGATCATTAAAGTCTTTCTGATTCTGATTCTGATTGCCATGATCATAAAGGCTAGAGAGCGTTGTGTCTCCATGACGTTAGCTGTCCAGGCCAGTCCAGGGTGCGTGCCACTCGGTGTCATATCGTGTCATCAGTTCCCTGAAGAAACGAACAACGATATGTGTTAGTCATGAATCGCTGTTAACGTTAACATCAAATCAATAATCATCAGACGTAGCACCCCAACCTCCAAATGTTGCTAACGTTAGCGTAACATCAGTTAATCCAATCAGTTACATTTAACGTGCAAAACGGCCTACCTGCACTTCATCCTCAGTCAGACATCTGCAGTAATTCTTCTTTCTTTTGGCAAATTGAATAGTCAATGGTTGCACCCAATATTCACCTTACAAAAACAGCAAAAAATCTGCGACCTCCATGCTAACTAATTAGCAATTGTAGTCCTAGCCGTTCGTGTTTACCAGGCGAGGCTACGTCATGAAGGCAAGTCGATCTGATTGGTTGGCGTTGGCACGCCCAGACGGTGACAGACAGACGGTCCATCCAATCACCTGCCAAGTAGCTTGAAAAAAGTGACCGCCCTCTTCAGCAGGGTAGCTTGACCAAATCCAGATGGATGTCGTTTGTGAAACAGAATGTGAAGCAAACTCATCAATCTGGCAGCGTCAGGTTAACTTGTACCATGGAGTGACAATAAAAATCTTGAATCTTGAATCTTGAGCCAGAGCCGTATAGATTGCTCTGGCTGGAGCTAACGTTAGCTGCGAACAGCAGCCAATCCGCTCCCACAACTGAGCCCCTCTGTCTCTGCTGCATAGTTTCTCCACACGATTAGGCGCCAGAAAAGCAGCACCCGACACTGAAAAGCCAAACCATTCTCAGCAGTCCGGTTTGGCTTTTCGGTGTCGCGCTGGGAGCGGGCGCACAAAAATGGCGGAGCGCTCCGAAAATAGACGCTGGGTGCGTGTTAGGCTGTGTGTTAGTGTGGTGTGGGGATGAGTTTCTCCCAGCTCCGCCGGCATGCAGGCTGTGTGTTAGTGTGGGGGTGAGTTTCTCCCAGCTCCAGCATGCAAGCTGTGTGTTAGTGTGGGGATGAGTTTATCCCAGCTCCATGCAGAGATTCGTCGCCTGACGCAGGTAGCAGAGATTCGAGCAGAGCCACCAGAGACACTCCCACGGAGGAGGAGTTTGCAGTTGATGGGGGTGGGGCACGCAGGGCACCACACAACTACACCACGTCACTACATCAGAAAATATTAGCTTCAGAGTCAGTGATGTGCTTGAAATGCTTCATTTCACAAAAGGCTCATTATCTCAGCTTCTAGTTTGAAACGTCTGTTTTTGGTGAAAACAACCTATCTTCTACTGCTGATAACTAAAGAACGGAAAATGATATCAATAAACTTTTTTTTGCTGATGATACAATAGAGTCTCATCGTTCTTTGGGCGTGTTCGGTGTTTACATAGTAATATCACACAATATTCTGTGGGCCTCGAGAAATCACTGAAAACGCTCTGAAAGGGCTGGCACTGGGAGCATCCGTTTTCCAAAAGTGGCTGGCACTCAATGAGTTAAAGTCAGAATTCTCAGATTAAAGTCAGAATTCTGCAGGGACAAAAGAAGCATACTATGTGACATCACTGACAATGTCACTGATGACATTATCGATGGTGTACCGGAATTTGAATGTTGTGGGTCTCTAGTTTTTTGCGACGTTAAAGTAGGGTCACGAGCTAAAAAAGGTTGGGAACCCCTGTTTTAGTCCTTATAATTAATCCCAAAACGAAAGTCTGCATCTTCCTTGAAAACGCCAAATAAAACTAGATTAGCACGTGTTCCTGTTTACAAACACCTTGATGCATAAATTCCCCTCCCCCATGTGTGTGTGTGTGTGTGTGTGTGTGTGTGTGTGTATGTATGTGTGTGTGTGTGTGTGTGTGTGTGTGTGTGTGTGTGTGTGTGTGTGTGTGTCTGTGTGTGTGTGCATGTGTGTGCGTGCGTGCGTCCATGCACGTGTTCTTAAAAAGAAGCAGCATTAGTGCATTATTGAGTCTATGTTTAGGGAACAAATATTGTTCCACAAATTGAACATCCTGTTTAGATTGCTGGGTTAAGCAAAGTGCATTGGTAAATTATTATATTATTATTATATTAAATTACTAACAGCTTAGTTGTATAATTTTTTCCCCCATATTTTTTTTCGTGGGTTTTTAAACAAATTAAATCCTGCATTAACTTTTCAGATGGACCTATATGGACAAGGTTAAGTATACATTTCGTGAAGGATTTACCCTGCTCCATGGTCTTTACGTTTCTGTGTTGTCTTTGTTTAATCTGCCAAGGACCTGGCATGGCCCAGATACCAATTAAAGACCGCTGCATCCTTGTCACCTTTTATTTGGGCTTCCGTGAGAACAACAGACTAAAGGGCTTCCTGCCTTTGACATGATTCAATGCAACAATGCAGATTATTTGCCTATAATCATCTATCAGCCTGGTTCAAAATGTGGATCATACATGTTAACTGTAGTCTCGCTTGCCAGACTCTCTCCCTCCCTGCAGCAGGAGAGAGTCTGGCTAATAGCAGCAGTGTGGACTAGAGGGGAAAAAGGCTTTACAGCATCCACCAAAAGTACCATGCAGGCTGGCTTCATTGCATAATCCACATCAATAGTTTTCGGCATGTAGCAACGAGCTAGCGGCTAGCGCTGCTGTTGTTATTGTTTCAAAGGCAGTGGCGCAGGCATTGAGATTGGCAGATTCTACACGCACAGCAGCAGAGACATACAGATTCAACACGGGGGGCGTGGAAAGGAAATCCATATATGTTCGCAGCTGCAGTCAGAGCGGGTCGGAGCCAATTGCAGAGCTTGTAGGGAGCGGAATGGGATTTCCATCTGGCACCAACTGAAATGGCACCAATGGGAGAGCTAAATCCACCATGCTGCTTTAAACCAGTCAGACTAATAGTCTGACTGGCTTGAGACTATGTTAACCCAGATAACCCATTGTCCTGATGTGGACATCCAAACTAACAAACACTGTTTCATCCAAAAAGAGAGAATCCCACCTCGCTTCAGCTATAAAGACAGGCAGGTCCGGTGCATCACAGGAGGGACGCACAATCACAATTAAGGAAGAAGTCTGGAGCAACTCGGGCCATAGGATGCCTTTTATTTAAGGTGCAGAGTATAAGGACAACGTTTCGACGTCAGTGTGTCTTCATCAGGTGAACTGATGAACTGCCCAAATGGTCCGCCCCCTGGCATACCCTGGCTTTCTGTGGCACACCCAATGAGCCAAGTCTGGCTACGCTACTGCCGTAGGGGTACATGGAGTCTATAGGCAGTCTAGATCTCACCCAGTATGTCCATTAGCCAACACATCGTCAAGGTAATACACTTGACTTGCGGGGATGTCAAAGGTGCTTAGTATTGATAAAGATTCAGTGACTGATATCACTATTTCTGATAATTTCTGTGTATTTTTGAAGCACTTCTGCCTGTAACCGCAGGGACAAACAAGAGGGTCAGTGTCAGGCAATTATGTAGCCTGCATTTAAAGAGACATGAGACATGGTGATGGGAATTGGCCATGAAGCAGAGGTGGCTCTGGAATGTGACAAGTGACAGTCATCATGATACTTTTGTCTGATTGTTACGTAATGAGGTGGTTGGAGGTGAAAGCAATTGTTTCATGGGGAGGAAGGGGGGGGGGCTTGTTTGACAGGAAATAAAAAATGTTGGAACGAAGAGAAAACAAAAACAAAAAACTTGTTTGACAGGAAATAAAAAATGTTGGAACGAAGAGAAAAGAAAAACAAAAAACTTGTTTGACAGGAAAGAAAAGAACCACACACAAAACGCACGCGCGCGTGCGCACACACACACACACACACACACACACACACACACACACACACACACACACACACACACACACACACACACACACACACACACACACACACACGTCCCTACTCTGCTTGGCATCATTCATTCTCAGTAGTTTAGATTCTGCATGAGCCCTGGCCTGACCTTAAATTAGGAATAACATCACTGTTAGAGGGCTTTCACATCTACCTTGTTTGGTCTGGACTTTCAAGGTTCAAGGTTCAAGGTTTCTTTATTAGTACCCGAGGGTAAAATAGTTATGCAGACGGGAAGTTCAGCTGTCCAGAAGATAAAAACAAAACATACGAAAACACAAGACATCAAACAAGCATCAATACAATAGAGCACATTAAAATACAGTAAGATCAAAGTAAAACCATGATAAAGTGCTTTGTGACAAGACACTAAAGTGCTGAAAGACTAAAGTGCTTCTGCACACGCTTGTGCGCGCACACTCGTGCACGCACACACACACACACACACACACACACACACACACACACACACACACATACACATACACACACACACACACACACACACACATGTAGCTACTCATGAATCGCTCAGAGTGTCATGTATGTGCGGAGTAAAGATGAGAAATAAAACAAAGAAATCATCCCGTAACAGCTTTGTTTAGCAGTGCAATGGCAGCAGGTACAAAAGTGCTTTTGTAGCGTTTGGTCCTACAGCGAGGGACCGCAAACCGCCGGCCAGAGCGAAGGAGCTGGAATTCACTGTGTAAGGGATGGAAACAGTGTTGTAGAATAGAGCTGGCCTTACACTGCAGCTGTGAGCAGTAGATAACTGATAGGTTGAGTTGAGGCTCACCTATAAGCTTACTAGCCCACTTCACAATTTGGTTCAGAGCGTTTCTGTTTTTCAGTGACAGGTTACCAAACCATGACACAAGAGAGAAGGACAGGATCGATTCAACATAGGCCCGGTAAAAGAGGGTCAGCATGGTTTTGTCTATGTAAAGACGGGACAGTTTTCTCAGGCAATAGAGACGTTGATGACCCTTTTTGCACACTGCCTCACAGTTCTTCTCGAAGGTCAGCTTAGAGTCTATGACTGTGCCGAGGTACTTGTAGCTGTCTACACAGTCCACAGCCTGGCCTTTAATGACTGTGGTGGGCCTGTCGCCAGTGCGGGTTCTAAAATCAATAACCATGTCTTTAGTTTTGGATATGTTCAGCTGCAGAAAAGACTCATCGCACCATCTGACAAAATCATCAATGACAGGGCCATGACTGAACTCATGTTCACCGAGCAGGCTGACAATGACTGTGTCGTCTGCAAATTTAAGTAGGGTCCTGTTTGCGTGCTTACTCTGGCACATGTTTGTGTACAGGATATAGAGCAGAGCTGAGAGCACACAGCCTTGAGGTGAGCCGGTAGAGGAACGTAAAAAGTCAGATAAAAAGCCATTCACTTTGACTTGCTGCGATCTGTTTGTTAAGAAATCTAAAATCCACCCCACCAGATTGTGACTCAGGTTAAACTCCTCGATTAACCTCGTGGCTAAGATGGGGTTAAAAGCCGAGGAAAAGTCAACGAATAAAAGTCTGGCGTGGGTTTTGTTTCCCTCAAGGTGTTTAAATAAAAGGTTAAAGAGGGTGGTTGAAGCGTCCACCACTCCTCTGTGTGCCCTGTATGCAAACTGCATAGGGTCGAGTGCATGCTCCGTTTCTCTTGTGAGCTGTACCTTGACAAGCCTTTCAAAGGATTTCATCACAAGAGAAGTGAGGGCGACCGGCCTTAGGTCGTTCAGAGCTTTGGGTCTGCTGCTTTTTGGAACAGGGATAATCACAGCCTGCTTCCACAGGCTAGGTACACGCTGTTGGCTCAGAGACAGGTTAAAAATATAAGAAAAAATAAAACTTAATTGCCTTTCACAGGACTTAAGTAAAATGCCATTGATATTGTCAGGGCCAGGGCTTTTGTTTGTTTTCAGTGAGAGGAAGGACTTTTCCACTTGTCTCTGCTCTAGGACTAGGAGTGTTGATCATCCTTTAGCTTATGTCTCAGTTCCTTAATTTCATCTTTAAAATCATGCTGTTGATCAAATCTCTGATAAAAAGTATTAAGAGAGTTGGCAAATTCCCTATTTGACCTAAAGCCATCAATAGTGATGTTGGTTTTGCTCTTGCATTGCTGTATGCCTGCGATTGTTTTCATGCCAGACCAGGCTGAGGCAAGGTTCCTTTCGGCCAATTTACTCTCTATCTTAGTTTTATACTTTTGTACCTTAGTATTTCGACTTTTACCTCCTTTTTGGCTGCTTCCATTTCAGGAGCCCCTCCTTGACTGAACAATTGCTTTTTCCTCTGTAGGCTAGATTTAACTGCTTTAGACATCCACGGTTTGTTATTGGGGTAAACCTTAATCGTTTTAGTAGGAATGATCATGCTCTCGCAAAAAGTAACGTAGGAGCAGATTACATCAGATAGTTCATCAATGTCATTACAAGAGTCTGTAAACGTCTCCCAATTGGTGCAGTCAAAGCACCCCTGGAGACAAGCAGTGGAATCCTCTGACCAGATTTGGACTTCTTTGGTTTGGATTTTCTCTCTCCTTAAGACAGTTTTATATGTAGGGAGCAGCAGCACACAGTTGTGGTCGGCAGACCCTAAGGGGGGCAAGGGGATTGATTTATATGCACCCTTTACTGTACATAACAGAGATCTAATATCTTATTCTGCCTGGTTGGACAGGTATTATATTGATCAAAGTTAGTCAGGGTCTTTTTCAGGGACACGTGATTAAAATCTCCAAGTAATAGATTTGGTGCTTCAGGTGATATTGACTGTAGTTTTTGCACAGCATCAAATACAGTACTTCAAGTACTTGATTCTGAGAGAGCAGCAGCATGGTGGTGAGTGATGACTGTCTGTCTGCCTGGCAAGATAATTGAAGGTGAGCGAGCTGCGAGACAGTGAGCGAGTGAACGACAGACAGTGAGTGACACACACTGACAGATTTTTTAGCAACAACCAAGAAAGTAAGTGTCTAGTCTGTTTGTTTTTGTTAGTTTTAACTAACAAACAGTTTGTGTTTGTTAGTTACAATTATGTTGACAGGAGAGCTGAGCAGGTGGTGACATGAAAGAGAATATACTGAATAATGACATCACAACAGTATAATCCTAATGTTGATTTAAAATGATATATTACTTGGCTTAAAAAGGGGGGGGGGGAAATCCTAACCCCTAACGGGCGCCGCCGAATCCGCCTCCCCTTGCTGGACCTCCCCTATTTCGGAACCCTGGCTACGGCCCTGCATCTACACCATGTAAAAGTTGATCTTCTTCCCCAGTCTGATGAGACTTGTCAAGCAGTTGAGAAGCTACCAATAAACTCTGAAAGAAATCTTCCTGCCACCTTCTTATTCGTTTTGTTTCATTTAGTTGCATGCGTTTTCAAGAAAAGACTTTAGATAGGCCGTGTTAGGAATTTGTCAATACCCAGCTGGCTACCGAGACAATCTCCCGAGTCACACAGGACCTGCAGCGTGCCTCGCCAGACGTGCTCGTGATAATCAATGGAGATTTTAACAATTGTACACTGTCTGCCACTCTGCCGTCCTTTAAGCAGTTTGTGAAGTGCCCCACGCGGGGTGATCGAACACTTGATCTGTTCTACTCGAACATTAAGAAGAGCTATGTTGTGAAGCGGCTCCCCCCTCTTGGTCAATCTGACCACAACTTGTTATCTGTGATGCCCAGCTATTCTCCTGTTATCCGGAGACAGCCTATTAAGTCTAAAACTGTGCGTGTGTGGTCGGATGACGCTTGTGATAAACTTCAAGCGAGTTTTGAATGTACTGATTGGTCAGTATTCTTAGATGATGATGATCTTGATCTGAACAGTATAGCTGATAGAGTCACTGCTTATATTAATTTCTGTGTTGACGATGCCATCCCCGTTAAACTCATTAAAACTTTCCCCAATGATAAACTCTGGATGACTAGGGAGGTGAAAGCTGCAATTAACCGGAAGAAGAGTGCATTTTTCAGTGGTGATAGAGATATGATCAAACATGCTCAAAAGGAGCTGAAAGCTAAAATAAAACAGGCAAAACTTAAATATAGAGATCGGGTAGAAAAACAAATGTCCAATACCAATACAAGGGGCCTTTGGAAAGGCATTAAATCCATCACTGATTGGACCAACAATTCCAGTTGTTCGGGCTCTGGGATGGATGTTAATCAGGCAAACCAGTTTTTTGCTAGGTTTGATAAATTTGATTTCTCTGCTGAGCAGGAGAGCATCCTCTCCTCTCTGGCTCAACCTAGTCCTGAGGATTGTTGTCCCCCTATTGTTATTTCTATTGAAGAGGTTCGTCAGGAGTTTAAGCGTATCAAGGTGAACAAGGGTCCTGGGCCTGATGGTGTCTATCCACGCACCCTCAAGGTCTGTGCTGACCAGTTGTGCCATGTTTTTCATACTCTTTTCTCTCTGTCGCTGTCTTCATCTGCTTTTCCTGTAATGTGGTTAACTTCATGTCTTGTCCCTATTCCTAAAAAGAACAATGTGCGTGATAGCCTCACTAACCTGAGACCTATTGCTTTGACATGTCACATTATGAAGTGTTTTGAAAGGATTGTGCTGGGCCACCTCAGGGATCAGGTGGCACCTTATTTAGATCCCTTGCAATTTGCATACAGGAAGAGTGTAGGAGTTGATGATGCGCTTATTTTGATGTTACATCGTATGTATAGTCACCTTGAATCATCTGCCAGCTCTGTTAGGGAAATGTTCTTTGATTTTTCGAGCGCCTTCAACACTATCCAGCCTCATATTCTAGCAAATAAATTGATTAAATATAAATTGCATAATTCAACCATCGACTGGTGCATGAGATATCTTGTGCCTCGACCTCAGTTTGTTAGGCTGGACGACACTGTATCAGATATCATCTGGACAAAAACTGGAGCCCCTCAAGGAACAGTTTTAGCTCCTTTTTTCTTTATTCTTTATACTGCGGACTGCAGACATAGTGAGGCCATGTGTCATATGCAGAAATTCTCTGATGACACTGCTCTTATCGGTCTCATCAACAAAGGTGACGATCGGGCCTATAAAAAGGAGATTGATTCATTTGTTTCCTGGTGTGACGACAACTTTTTACTGCTCAATGTTGAAAAAACCAAAGAGCTAGTTATTGATTTTGGGAGGAAGAAGGCAGAAGTCTCCCCTGTCATAATTAAAGGGTTGGAGGTAGAAATAGTCCAGTCCTACAAGTATCTCGGTGTCCACCTGGACAGTAAGCTGGACTGGAAGAAGAACACAGATTCTGTGTTCAAGAAGGCCCAGTCTCGACTTTTCCACTTGAGGAAGCTTAGATCGTTTGACATCAGCAGGTCACTTCTTCATGTGTTCTACCAAGGTATCCTAGCTAGTGTCCTTTTCTATGCTGTGCTGTGGGGGGCAGCCTCACAGTCATGGACAGAAATAGGATAAACAAAATGATTAAAAAAGCTGGCTCAGTGATTGGCCTTCCCCCTGATTCTTTGGAGATGATTATAGCCAAGAGAACAAGGAGAAAACTGAACTCTATTCTTTCTTCTGAAGGCCATCCTTTGTTTATTGTATTTAATGCCCTGCGCAGTTCATTTAGCAATAGGCTTCTGATGCCTCGGTGCTCTACTGAGCGATTTAGAAGATCTTTTGTTCCTGCTTCTGTAAAATTCTTTAATGAACACTGCTAGCTCTGTATTGTGAGGCTCTCTCTCTCTCTCTACTGTATTATTGTTATTGTGCTGTATGTTACTGTTTCTTGTATGTATCTGTACTCGCTCTGGTGGCAAACTATGTTTCCCCTCGGGGATTAAGAATAAACACCATACCATACCATACAACACTACCTATTTCTACTCACTATTATCACTCACCAGCTGTTTTACTCACTGTGTGTGTGTGTGGTGTGGTGTGGTGTGGTGTGTGTGTGTGTGTGTGGGGGGGGGGGGGTTGTGTGTGTGTGTGTGTGTGTGTGTGTGTGTGTGTGTGTGTGCGTGCGTGTGTGTGTGTCTGGGTGGTTTGAGCCTCCTCCTCATGAAGGAAGTGTGTGAGTCCAGAGGAGGAGGTTCTACCTGCAGACAGGCTATAAAGACAGAAACCAGACTCTAAGCTCACAGAATCAGAAGAGACTCTTCTCCTGTAAGTACCTCTCTCTACATTTGATGCTGCTTTATGAAAATAATGTTAAATTCAGTCCTCATGTTTTATTTCTGTTGTGTAAATCAGTTTAACCCAGCAAACATTTTCATGTATAACGACCGTTTGCTGCACGTCAAACCACTACGTCTAGTCAGGGTCTAATTATATGTCCGTAATGAAAATTGTAGCGACGTCGATCACGTAGATCGTTTCCTTCCCCACAACGTCGAAATATGCTGCTCCCACAATGGCTACTGTATAAGATATTCAGATAAAAACCTGCATAGTGTGCATTCAGCAGCGTTGCATATAGCCTACGCCCTACGGTATGTCCAGATTCTACCATTTTTGCTACATTAAAGAAAAAAAAACCTTGTGCGGGATTCGTTCACGGGGCGGTGGCTTCAGAGTCCTGTGTATTAACCAATAGGATGTCGATTTGTTGAAGGTTGTCATTGCATTTTCTGATATATACTGTCCTCAACAGAGATTTTTATTGAGTACTTGAGTTTCAACGTGAATGTTCCTACTGGAACTTTCATTGCGAGGTTGCCTCGCTAATTCAGTTTCATGATTCCAACCAGTGATGAGACAGGTATATATTTTAGATCATGTACGATAATCTAACAGACTTCATGTTGACTGTGCGTGCGTCTACTCTGTAGCTTCATTTATTGTCATGTATTCTCTCTCTCTCTCTCTCATATCTCTTAATATTTTCTCTCTTTATTAAAATTGTTTTATCCTGTATTTGTAAAGTGTCTTTGAGCACGGTCAAAAGCAACAGGGAAGCGCTATATAATATAAATGTACATTACATGTAAATGTAGTGTACAACATTACATTACTAAACATACAAAAATGAGTTATTAATGTTCTGTAATTCTACTTATATTCTAATATTTCTTATATTTCCATTCTTATACTTATTAAACAATAATTACAATAATTACTCTGATTAATAACACTAAACAATAATAAAACATTAACAATAATAATGACTTTATTATTATTATTAGTAGTAGTAGTAGCAGTAGCAGTAGCAGCCTATTATTATTATTATTATTATTATTATTATTATTATTATTATTATTAATAATACTAATAATAATACTTAATTATTCAGAGACTAATTGTTGTAATTATTGTACAATAATAATTCCTCTAAATTTGGTTTCAAACGGCAAATTGCCGGTGGCGAGCCTGACTCCTGCAGAAGTGGCCCCCTCAAAGCTAAAAGTCACACTCCGCCTATGCCGGTATGGCCAAATTGAGATAGCGGCGATAGCACAGTAGAAACAATTTTCCATTCTTTCTTCACAAAGAAGCATAGGCGGAGTTTGACTTTTAGCTTTGGGGGGGCCACTTCTGCAGGAGTGAGACGCTCGAGTCCGGGTTAGAGCCGTCACAGCGCTCAACAGTATACATACAGTAACAATAATATCACCAGCACAGACTTGGGATGAAAAGAGGCATTTATGAGCAGCGTCAAGCTTTCTAACCCCCGGCGACGTCGAGAAGCTATGAACCCTTCTTTTCAAGTAGGTGGCTTTGAAATGTTTCTGTGACACTTGTAAATATGTGCGTATCGCTGATTTAGACGGCTTGAGAGAGAGAGTCGCATGCAAGTCTATGTATGGAGACGGGACTCTTTCTAGGGTAGCATAGCTACCGAAAGAGTTCTAACGGGGCTAAAGAGAAGTTCAGTCATCAAGCCTTATTTTCTCTACATTGAAGAGCATTAAACCCGACTTGTGCGTTTTGAGTCGCGGTCTTTGATTGACAGGTGCTATAGCATGCTTGGCATATAGGCCTATGGAAATGTCAGTTGGATGTTGTGGTTACAGAGCAAGGGGAATGACAGCAATCGGTTCAGATTTAGGGTTTTAGAGTGGTCTAATGACGGACAGGTCTGTGAGATGCGCATTGATTGCATGGTGATGGGCTGTGTCCCTTCCTCTGTGTCACACACACACACACACACACTCGCTGAGCCTACCCTGTTGGATAGGATTTGGTGACCGTAGATCCCGTGCGCAATTACGCAGTTGAGATTCAAGTTCAGCTAGCATACCGCAGCGGCTTTTATATGGGCCCGAATCGCATGCTATTAACTTGTATGCTATATTGATGCAACCCTCGTTAACAGTGTGTCAGAATACATTCGGCAATAAGACAGTATTCTGTGCATATATATATATACACATATGTAGCCTACCAGTGGCCAATAACGATATGACAACGAGAAATCTGGGCCAAGATGGACCAAAAATATATGTATCTATAAATCTATATTTTTTTCCTTTTGACGCCATTGACTATACAGTAAGCTATATGTACGTACGCGCACGTGCACGTGCGCACACACACACCAGCCAGCAGGTGACACACACACACACACACACACACACACACACACACACACACACACACACACACACACACACACACACACACACACACAGTGATTGCATGCTCCAATGGATATCTATCAAAGAGTAATCTTCAAACAGCAATTTGAATGTAGCGAATGTAAAACTACTGTAATACTAGTACTAATACACCAGTACAGTGCAGTAGCTACAGTTCAGTAGTATTGTAATAGTACTGATACTATACAATAGCCATAGCTATAATAAATTCCCATTAAAATAATACGTTGCAGCTACTCATGAAAATCCACCTCAACTGTCATTCACTATGATGTCCGGAAAAATATAAAAGTTTCAACCTTCCTTATGTATAAATTATGCTGATGGGAAAAGTTATTCCATTATTATACCTGTATTATATTAGTAGTTTTATTACATTAACTAATAATTATTACACTGTTCGCTGCTCATTGAAGTAGTACCATTAACAGAGGTAACAGTCCTATTAATAGTTTAATTATATCTTCTTTTAAAGGGAAGAACATGCTGATGAAGACGTGGAGGCTCTGACTGTCGCAGCAGCTGACAGAGACGGTAAGAAAGTTGTTGTTGCATCCTTGAAACTAGACCCCAGGCCTGGAAATATGTAACCCATCAGTAACTTTAGACACCAAACATCTTTATTAATCTACATCTTATTGCAGATTGTACATTTTACTTATTTAATAATATTTACCTTTCTCATTTAAAAAATAAATTATATATTTCAAATCCCTAGCGGCCTCTATTGGCCAGCCACCACTGTTCCTGTTCTTCTTCTTGTTCTCTCATTACTGTTGGTAATGAGAGAAAATGCTGAAACTCAATCAGTCACTATCTCTTTTACATCCTGTATGCACATGCACGTAGCCTACAAATTGTTATTAAATGCATTTGTAACCCAGGTCACAAATAAAATATAAAAACAGTATAATCCTTAAATAGAAAAGTCACATGTACAATACAACTGAAATAAGAAAACAGCAGTACATTATTCTCTCTCATGCCTGTCTGAACCAGGTCACAAAGAGTTAACAAAACCCAGGAAGTGCCTTAGCCAATGAGAAGTAACAGCACTGAAGTGCCTTAGTCAAGTCGAGTCAAGTCAAGTTTATTTATATAGCCCTAATTCACAAGCATGTCTCAGAGGGCTTCACAGAAAGTATGTCTAGCTAATTCTAGCTGACACAACAGTAGCAAGAATATACAGAATAAAGATAACATTTGAACAATTGATGGAGAAATATAGAAAATATAGAAATGAAGAGAGCAGAGGAGAGAGCAGGAGAAGGGAGAAGAGCAGGGGGAATGTGAGAGAGTGATGGGGTGGGGAGGGAATGGGAGATGTTGGAGGGTATAGGAGGTGGGCAAGGAGCAAGAGGAGAGAGCAGGAGAGGGGAAGGGGGGGGGGTGTGGGGGAGAAGAGAGCAGGGGGAGGGAGGAGGTGGGGAGAGAATTGGAAATGTGGGGGAGGAGAGAGCGTAAGGAAGAGTATGGGAGTATAGAGGAGTATGGGAGACTATATGGAGAGAACAGGGAAGGGAGGGCTAACTGAAATTACAATAGTAATAATAACATATCGAGCAATTATATGATAGAGAAATATAGACACACATCTTGCAAACGGACATATGTCAATTTCTTAGCAACCAAACTATGCCTAATTTAATTGGCTGCAAGCCTTTAGTAGTGAGTCCCTTTGCTAAATAAACACATGTTCACATATAGAGCTTATGGGTGCCTCGCTTTACGGAAGAATGGGTGCCATGCTTTAAATAGTGGCGAAATACTAAGAGCATGGGTGCCACGCTTTAAATAGTGGCAAAATATTGGAGGGGATAGAGTGGGTGCCATGCTTTGGAGTAGAATGTGTACTATGCTTTAGAGTAGTGGGGGAAGGGGGGAAGAGCGGGGGGATGTGGGGGAGGAGAGGGAGGAGGTGGGGAGAAAATGGGAAATGTGGAGGAGGAGAGAACAGAGAAGAAGAGGTGGGAGGGTGCAGGGGAGGGAGAGCAGGGGGAATGTGAGAGAGCAGGAAGTGGCAGGGATTCCGGAAAAATAGGGGAGAAGAGAAGAAGGAGAAGGAGCAGAGGAGGGGAGAAGGAGGAGAGAGCAGGAGAAGGGAGGGGGGAGAGCGGTGGGATGTGGGGGAGGAAAGAGCATGGAAAGAGAGGAGGTGGGGGAGAATGGGAAATGTGGGAGAGGGGAGAACAGGAAGGGGGAAGAAGGGAAGGAGCGGGGGAAGGGGGAAAGAGAAAGAGAGGGGGGAGCCAATCAGAGCGCCGATCCATAGCACTGTTGACGAGATAGACATTAGTCAGACGCTGGGAGACACAGTGGAGAGAAAACCTGTGCTGAACGGTAAAAATGCAACACAGATAAAACTTTAAAAAACACAATCTAAAGTTGTCAAATCAGAATGGTAACAGCCTGTACTTTGTTGTAAGCTTGTAGATGCCTGTGCGTGAGAAGCCTTGCTCACCGAAACCGACCGAACAAAACAGAGGAACTCTCGAATTGGTCAGGTTTTTTGAGTCGATTTGAAGTTCGATGGCGAGCCAACCCAACCTAGATGAGATCTCTAGACCCCTGGATTGATGATTCCTGGATTCCTGGATTGAAGGTCCCTGAGTAGAACCCAGGGCCAAGAACTGCCAACCTTACCCCTCTCCTGCCACGGCGGTAGGACGAACAATCATAATCACACAACGCCAGCCCTACTCGTACGCTCAACTTCCCCCTTGCACAGCCCAAATCCCAGACTTTGACTTATCTCTCTTTGACTCGACTTGGAAAGACACTTACCTTCTTCATTCTTCTCCAAACACCCCCCGTGCCTATGGAAGGACTGAGGGGCCCTTTACACGAGGACAGTTTCTGAAAGAAACTACACAATAGCGTTTCCTTCACACCTTTTCCTTCACACCTTCTCCCTGTTTACATGAGCGCCGTTGAATTTTTAAAACGCCGTAATGTACATGCCAGGTCGCTAGGTGGCAGTGTGATCACCTTATTCTTTGCCCATACAAGGAGGCTGCTGCATGACGTAATTTCGTAATCGTCTTTCCGGTTTTTAAACACTGAAGTAGAGTCCGCCTTCCGCAGTCATTTAGACTTGCCAAAAAGCTTTTTTCAAGCTAAAAAAAAAAACCAAACTGTTTAAAAGTTTTAATATTTGTCGGGTGAGAATGTAACATATGTGACACCAGCTGGCGTTTTGACCCTCAATTAGGCCAAGGGCATTTTTCAGATTTTTACAGATTCTGAAATGGCAGACTGTAAGCTTTCAAATGATGTGTCACACATTGTAATCTGAAAAAAATTGAAGGAGATATGCTTATTTGATTGTTCACACTCTGGGAAGCAGGAACTGAGAAATCTGCTCCCAAAGTTTGATAAGTTTTTCACACCTGGGACAGCCAGCCAAGGGGGAGTGAACATTGGCTCCTCATTTACATTGACCACTCCCAACAGCTGATAACTGTCACTCTGACACACTGGGACACAGGCCACAAGTAAGACAATGATAGAATGTAATAGCCTACTGTTTAGGTGATGGGTTTCATAAACTTTCTGTAATAAAACATCTGAAAGCAAAAATCTTATCAAATGGGGTACGCGTGGTCTAATTTTGAGGTATCCATGCTTTTATCACTTCTCATCTGGATTATTGTAATTATTATTACATGTGTGCCTATTATGTTCTTTTTGGGCTCCTTGTGCAGAGAAAATTCCCTGAGGGGCAATAAAGGTTTCATTTATATAATAATAATAATAGGATATAATATGAATAAAGATTTGATAAGAGACAGGAGCTGCTGAACAAAAATAAAACACACACACACACACACACACACCGTGGCTAGCAGGCCTCGCTAGCACGCTAAAGTTGTGTTCTCAACAAGAGATGTGTGTGTTTCCCGTGTTTCCCCTCATTGATTGTTACAGTTGATCTGAAAATAGGCGAATAATCTATGGTTTATGTCCCGCCAAAGAACCTATTGATAAGAAGCGCTGGAGAGGGTCAATCGCACACAAGAAACCCGCCATTTTGGAGACACCCATGACGATGACACCACGCAAAAGGGGACGATTTTCGGGCCAAAATGGCGGCAGCGCTGATCTAAGACTCACTTCTTTCTTTGCTTCTTTGTGTACTCTTCGACTACTCCACACGTCAAAACGTGCTAAAACATTTATATTATACAGCCTACAGCACTCATAAATGCTCAATTTAACCCTTCAGGGTTCATACACATTTTGACCAATGGATTTCCATGACTTTTCCATAAGTTCTTAACCTGTATTTTATGCACACCTGGGGTAACTAACGTTACATGCAAGCTAACGTAGCTAGCTGCTAGCTACATTAGCTTTGCGTTACCTTGCATGTAAAGTTAGCGGTTGCTTTTGGAGACACAAACCCTGGACGTTTCATTTTGAGTAATGCATGAGGTTCTCTATGGTTTACGCAAGCTCTGGGAGTATGAAGTGCTTTAAATGCGGGGATTTTGGTCACAACAAGCTTGTGGACCGCTGCCTGCTGAACTACTAGCTAGGTAGGCCACAACCAGCTAGCCACCACACAACAGCTAACGTTAACGCCAAACAAATCCGCAACTCCTCCCCATGTTTGGTTTAGCATAACGCCAGCTCAGACTTTCCCCTAATCTCAGAAACCTTGCGGGACATGTATTGCAAATTGCAATAGTGGTTGTTTTGTTATAATTTGAAACAGTCAGCCACACTGTCTGGCGGCCATGTTTCGCCTGCTTGGGTTGTTGTAAACAGAGCTTTGCACCCCGCCCCCATGTAACACGCTGAATTCTATTGATGTGACTCATTGGCCGAAACTCTGAACAATAGAGACATTATAGCCAGTGAAACGCCGCATGCAAATGAGCTTGAGTCGCCTCAGCTAGGCGACTCAAGCCTGAAATCTTGATTTTTTAAATCGCTAAATATACCTATTTACTGATTCTAAAACGACTCAATTTTATGTGGAATGGATAGTTCAAATAATATATTTTGTACTATTGGAAAAAAAGCAAAACCACATTTTTTCAAGAAAATACTTTGACGCTCTGCTGCACAGAACTGCCACGGCCGAATTACGGTACCTTCCGACCGCCGGTGTCACATATATGTGACCAGTTTATCAGAATAACGCCTATTGGAAATCTTTAACGAGCAGCGTCTTTCGACGTCCAATTAAATAGTGACGTAGAGTGCCAAGGACGTCTTTCGACGTCCAATGCGTTTTTTGACGGTGGGACGTCGATCAAAGCCAGATCCATCTCCTGTGAAAGTATGGTGGCTGTTGAATGTGTAAAAGCTATTTTAGGGACCCATTAGGTGGCGACAGTGCTCTCCAGATTAGAAAAAGGCCAGGAGAAAAGAGAGAAGAAGTCATGAGGAAACGGAAATCGCATCGATATGCGTGAAGCATAACGTCAGCTGTGCCTGTGAACAGCAGTCATCTGCTGCCACAATTGAGCCCCATCCGTGTCCGCTGCGATAGCCCATCCATATGATTTAGTTGCCGACACGGCGACACCAGCGTCTTTCTGAAAAGTTACATTATTCTCAGCTGGGAGCCGGGGACACGCTGTAAAAAAGCGGGGGGATGCAGCAGACAGTGCAGATCAAACTCAGAGCAAACCGCAGCAGAGACACTCCTCCCACCACGGAGGAGGAGGAGGAGGGGGGTGGGGCACGCAGGGCACTACAGCATACAACCATTGACAGTACACACAGACCCAGGCAGCAGCAGGCTTGATGCATAGAGAGCAAACAAGCTAGAATAGGCTATCTGATGCCCACCAGCAGTAAATCAAGACCAGCAAGAAGGTGTAGGGTCTGCGCACGCAGGGGCCAGCGCTGCTGGTTGCAGCTAAAAAATATTATTTGGCCAAACAAAATTCCTTTGTTTTCACTCTTTTATTGAAGGAAATTATTTTTGAGGTGTCATTTTATCAGAAAATATTAGCTTCAGAGTCAATGATGTGCTTGAAATGCTTCCTTTCACAAAAGGCTGAATATCTCAGATTCTAAATTGAAATGTGTCTTTTTGCTCAAAACAACCTATCTTCTCCGGCTCATAACTAAAGAACGGAAAATGGTATCAATAAACTTTTTTTTGCTGATGATACAATAGAGCCAGCTCGTTCTTTGTGCTTGTTCGGTGTTTACATAGTAATATCACACAATATTCTGTGGGCCTCGAGAAATCACTGAAAACGCTCTGAAAACTCTGGCACTGGGAGCGTCCGTTCTCCAAAAATGGCTGGCACTCAATGAGTTAATATACGAATGCTAACTTTGCTGTCTATCTTCACTGCTGGCAGCCCAACGGCATGCGAACGCCGAATGGCACCCACCTGTCCACCCTGCACTAAATGAGTACAAAGCAGTTTGCTCGGCTGGGCTTCTGCCCTGTAACATGCACCGGGCTCTGCTCTCCAGAGACAAATGCGGCCATTGAATCTGCCCCTTTCAACCTAAGTGGTTTGCTGGAGCCCTCCTCCTGCACAGGTGCCATCACTCGCCCAATCAGCACTGGTGCAAACCCCCCACACCCCCCCACAGCGATACAGCATCACTCACTACTATTATCTCCCAGGGCTTTCACACGGGCAGGGCTCCGTGCCGGAACCCAAATTTGAACCGGCCAGCGCGTTCAGACCAAATTTTTTTTATTTCAGAACCTGAAAAGTTTGTTCTCAGTGGGTTGTTTCATAGTTGTTTTTTCCTTGCGAACCGTGACATCATCGGTGGGCGTGTCTTGTTCTAGGCTGTGAAGACGAGCACGAAGGAGAAGAAGGCAGCGACAACATGGAGAAAAATAATTTGCACTGGTCTGCTGAGGAAACCAAATGTTTAGTGGCGATTTGGGCATATACCGAATTTCAAGAAAAGCTAGAAAGCAGTACAAGAAAGAGCAAGTTGTATGCTGAACTTGCGGAAGAGATGGCCAAGGCTGGGTTCACTCGAACACCAGATCAAATAATAAACTTAAACTAGAAGACTTCCGCCATTAGTTCATTCTTGAGTCCAAATCGCCATTTGAGGCAAATTGGAAGAAATTCCGTCAAGGCGCTCCTGAGATGTTGCGTTACAGAGCTTGGAAATTGGGTGTGTGAGGTCACAGTGACCTTGAACTTTGACCACCAAAATGTAATCAGTTCATCCTTGAGTCCAAGTGGACGTTTGAGGCAAATTCGAAGAAATTCCATCAAGACATTCCTGAGATATCGCGTTAACAAGCTTGAAAATGGCATTCGAGAGGTCACAGTGACCTTGACCTTTGATAACCAAAATGGAATCAGATCATCCTTGCATCCAAGTCGATGTTTGAGCCAAATCAGAAGAAATTCTATGAAGCCATTCTTGAGATATTGCGTTAATCAACTTGGGAATGGCGTTCGTGAGGTCACAGTGACCATGAAGTTTGACCACCAAAATGTAATCAGTTCATCCTTGAGGCCAAGTTAATGTTTGAGGCAAATTTGATGAAATTCCCTCAATCTCAATTCCTGAGATATGGCGTTAACGAGCTTGAAAATGGCATTGGAGAGGTCACAGTGACCTTGACCTTTGATCACCAAAATGTAATCCTTTCATCCTTACGCCCAAGTCGACGTTTGAGCCAAATTGGCAGAAATTCCATCAAGCCGTTCTTGAGATATCGCTTTAACGAACTTGGGAATGGCATTCGTGAGGTCACAGTGACCTTGACCTTCGACCATTAAAATTTAATCAGTTCATCCTTGAGTCTAAGTCGATGTTTGAGGCAAATTTGATGAACTTCCGTCAAGGCATTCTTGAAATATCGCGTTAACAAGCTGGAAAATGGTGTTTGAGAGGTCACAGTGACCTTGACCTTTGACCTTTGACCACCAAAATCTAATCAGTTCATCCTTGAGTCCAAGTTGATGTTTGAGACAAGTTTGATTAAATTCTGTCAAGGCATTCCTGAGATATCGCGTTAACAAGCTTGAAAATGGCGTTTGAGAGGTCACAGTGACCTTGACCTTTGACC
This sequence comes from Poromitra crassiceps, assembly GCF_964638095.1. NCBI lineage: Eukaryota > Metazoa > Chordata > Actinopteri > Beryciformes > Melamphaidae > Poromitra > Poromitra crassiceps. Next base: position 29,572,384 of record NC_139636.1, read on the forward strand.
ACCAAAATCTAATCAGATCATCCTTGAGTCTAAGTCGATGTTTGAGGCAAATTTGATGAAATTCCGTCAAGGCGTTCCTCAGATATCGTGTTAACGAACATCATATGGACGGACAGACGGACGTACGGACGGACAACCCGGATCCATAATGCCTCCGGCCTGGCTATCGCCGGCGGAGGCATTAACACATTGAGTGCCAGCGACGCCAAATGGCGTCAGGAGAAATTTACCGTAGGCTGCCAGCGACGCCAAATGGCGTCAATAACTCCAAATTCATATTTTGACGGGGGGATGTCGATCTAAGCCTCTTACATCGCCTCTTACAATATGGGAGCTATTGAATGTGTCTAACCTATTTTACAGAACCCTTAGGTGGCGACAGTCCTCTCCAGATTAGAGAACGGCCAGGAGAAAAGAGAGAAGAAGTCATGAGGAAACGGAAATCGCAATGATATGCATGAAGCGTGCATAACGTTAGCTGTGCCTGTGAACAGCAGTCATCTGCTGCCACAATTGAGCCCCATCCGTGTCCGCTGCGATAGTCCATCCATATGATTTAGTTGCCGACATGGCGACACCAGCGTCTTTCTGAAAAGTTACATTATTCTCAGCTGGCGACACGCTGTAAAAAAGCGGGGGGATGCAGCGGACTTTTCAGTGCAGATCAAACCGCAGCAGAGACACTCCTCCCACCACGGAGGAGGAGGAGGAGGAGGGGGGTGGGGCACGCAGGGCACTACAGCATACAACCATTGACAGTACACTGACAGACCCAAGCAGCAGCAGGCTCGATGCATAGAGAGCAAACAAGCTAGAATAGGCTATCTGATGCCCACCAGCAGTAAATCAAGACCAGCAAGAAGGTGTAGGGTCTGCGCACGCAGGGGCCAGCGCTGCTCGTTGCAGCTAAAAAATATTATTTGGCCAAACAAAATTTCCTTTGTTTTCACTCTTTTATTGAAGGAAATTACTTTTGAGGTGTGACTACATTAGAAAATATTAGCTTCAGAGTCAGTGATGTGCTTGAAATGTTTAATTTCACAAAAGGCTCATTATCTCAGCTTCTAGAAAAAAATTGCTGTTTTTGGTTAAATCAAGCTATCTTCTCCGGCTCATAACTAAAGAACGGAAAATGGGATCAATAAACTTTTTTTTGCAGATGATAGAAGAGAGTCTCATCGTTCTTTGTGTGTGTTCAGTATTTACATAGTAATATCACACAATATTCTGTGGGCCTCGAGAAATCACTGAAAACGCTCTGAAACTCTGGCACTGGGAGCGTCCGTTCTCCAAAAGTGGCTGGCACTCAATGAGATAAAAACTGAAGAAGGACTACCGAATAACGTCTTCCCACTTTGGTTCCGATTAAACTGGGGTGAACTCGGACTGGTTCGCCAGAAAGCACCAAGGTTCTGAGACTCCAGAACGGAGCCAGAACCAGAATCGTGTCTGTCTGAAAGCGGTGCCAGTCGCGCTGTAGGCCTGGTTAGATGATCTCACTGACACTGAATATGTTGTTTCTTACCAGTGATTCCCTCATGATTTCACTCTGCACCTCACTGCAGCTCTGCTGTGTTGCAGCAACTTTACAAAGTGACAAATACATAAGTACTAACGAACTAACAGAACTACAAACTGTTGTCTGTTTTCTCCACTGCAGACTGAGCGATGGAGTCGAAGACGATAACGTTAGCAGCACTTGGCCGGCCTTTCAGCCTTGGGATGCTCTACGACCGCCGCACAGATGAACTGATCCCTGGTAAGCCTTTAATGTAGACCTATTCAATTTGCAACTAGGTAACATTCAATCAAAATATAGATGCATGAAGTGCTGGTTGGTTGTAGAAAGGTGTCCCTCTGGTGCTCTTCAGTTTGGGGATCCTATAGTTAAGAGTTAATACATCTGAGCCTCTTCTGCCCTCACTATGCGTTTGCGTACATAGTTATGCAGCGAGCTAAACACTCTCCCAAGACAGCAGCTGGCTTTAGGCGTTTTAATGGAAGCGGTGTAAAACTGTAAAACAATACAAAAGACAGACATATTAAGTCCCATATAACACAATAATATATCCAAAGGAAATAGCAACTTTAGCCATCATAACAAAGCTAAGATGTAGCATGAAAGCCAGCAGAGCGGTGCCGCGTCTATGTGCCGACAGGCCGCAGTGCCGACAGGCCGCAATGCCGATAGCCCACAAGCAGAAGCAGCTGAGCGAGGCGGCGTGCAGCGTGTCGGGGGGGCGGCTGGAGCTAAGCTCTCCCAGCCCCCACGCCTAAACCTAACCTCTCCCCACGCCTAAACCTAACCTCCCCCAGACCCTAAACCTAACCTCTCCCACCCCTCACACCTAAACCTAACCTCCCCCAGACCCTAACCCCAAACCTAACCTCTTCCACCCGCCACGCCTAAACCTAAGGTCGGCAGCAGAGCAACTCAAGTAGGCAAAGAGGTATAGGTCTACACATCACAAAATAATTCTCAATAATACTGGCAATTAAGCTAACATCTTACAGTAATAATACTACAATCTGACATGTTAACAGTAAACAAATCAATTTACAGATTATGCTTCTTGAAGAACAAAACAAGCAAAATTGAGGAATGGGAGATGCTTCTTTCCATGTGGTGTCTGTCAAATTGGCCGATTCAAAACTTGAAAACTTTATTAAGTGCCTGAGCTTCACATTAACACAGCCACCAGATGGCGCTAAATTAAACTAACACTACATGAACAATTCCAGCAGATGGCACTAAACTGTACTTACTAAAAGAGAGTGTGTCTGAGTCTATGTGACATCTAGGAGGAGCAGAACAAAGGCACTAAAGATGGTGATGTGATGGATTTAAAAGCCCTTTAATAATTGCTGCTTAGTCACCATGAAGTATTAAGGCTTTTTAAATCTATCACCCTCTTGAATGCCTCATATGTTTTCTGTAACTCAAAAACATGCAATATTCAAAAGGAATAATCTGCAACATTTTCAACTAAATAAATGTATGTTCTGCTCCATCTGCCTGCTCTAACCCGGCCATAACCAATCATATAGTCACAGTGACTGACGTATCCAGCCGGTCTGATGCTGTTTTTTTTCTTTCAAATATCGTCTTTGCAAAAACATGTTGGTTAAAGGCCCATTCCGTCAATACTCACTCTTACTGACGCCGGTGGCCGTTAGAGTAACTGCAGGCAGCGTGTGAACGAGTTGACGCACGGGCACCATACTCGCACGCGCACAAGCAGTTGCCTGGCAACAGCAGAGCTGTTGGTTGCTTTGTAACGTTAACTCATAAAAGTCCCTTGAAAAAGGCAACCTGGACAATTTATCGGTCAGATCAGCCTCGAGATGCCCAGGAAGGATTCTGGATGAATTAGGGGACGTTATTGTGGCATGTTTGGCCGTGTTTTGGCTTGCGTTGGCTGCGGGGAAGTGGATACTCACGTTAGCACAAGCCAGGAAATAGCCTGCTCCCCCTGTATGTACGGTACCCTGTAATGCCTGGAGTTGACCAAACTGAACAATCAAACAATGTTTCATAAGCATAACAGTAACGTTAGGCATATTTACGACTGTTAAATTCATTATCCACACAAGACGGTAACGTTATTAGTGGGGCTGGTGGTAATTTCTATAAATGTAAATTAATATTAGTTAGCCGCGATTAGCATCAAGCTAACATTATTATGTGCAGTCCCACTGCAGCTAACTGCAGTCAGAGCCTGCTGGCTGCGGGGAAGTGGATACTCACGTTAGCACAAGCCAGGAAATAGCCTGCTCCCCCTGTATGTACGGTACCGTGTAATGCCTGGAGTTGACCAAACTGAACAGTCAAACAATGTACCGTAAGCATAACAGACAGTAGGCTAACGTTAGGCATATTTCCGACTGTTAGATTCATTATCAACACAAGACAGTAACGTTATTAGTGGGGCTGGTGGTAATTTCTATAAATATAGCTAAATCTATTAGTTAGCCGCGTATAGCATCAAGCTAACGTTATGGTTATAATAGGCACTCACCACCGCAGCTAACTGCAGTCAAACAATAATGTTCCATGACCATAAGCATAACGGTAGTAACATTAGGGTTGCATTACTTCACACAAGACGGTAATGTTAGCAGAGTTTCTGACCAGGTGGTCAGATACTTGTACTACGGAGTGACAATAAAAATCTTGAATCTTGAAAATCCATTAGCAAACAGCTAACGTTATCTGGTCAAAACCACATTACAGTAGCTACAAGCAGCAAGTTCCCTTCATGAACAGTAGCGGCTCCAGCCAATTGTGCCTGGGGGGGCTAAGGGGGGGCTTAAATATTTACAGCGGGGGCTAACTTTTTCTACATAAATAGACAGTGGTTCTCTTCTCAACCTGTGGTACAGGTACCACTGGTGGTACGCGGGGGCCCCTCCCTCTCATACATTCATATGGTGGTAATTTATCAGGTACTTGTGTAAAAAGGATGAGAAACACTAATATAAGAAATTATAAAAATATGATAGGGTGTGAATTAGGCTCTACTATTAGACAAGGAGGGCCCACTGCTTTTCCTTTGAGAGCCAAATCGCCAACCCAACATTATGCATTTAAGTGCTTCAATGAGCTGAAGACTGACTGTGTATTTAGCCCTATGTCCCACTGTATGTTGAGACTGATGAGTCCAGTTACACATATGCAGCACACACATTTAGATGGTAAATCAAGAGTTTATATTCACAATTTACACAAAAGATTTAAAATGTGCTATATTTTAGAGACAAATTAGGCACTGCATATAGGCTATATGTAAATAAACAGTGCCACATACACAGGCACATCCATTAATCAATAGTCTGTGCCAGAGTAAAAATAAATAGAACCATTGATAGATTGCACTATATCGCCAGTGACAACAAGACTGTATAGTGACTGAGGCGTTTTTTGATACTTTTATCAAAACAGTGTCCGCCCTGAGACTGGGAGGTTGTGTGAGTTCGATCACCGGGCGAGTCATACCAAAGACTATAAAAATTTTACACAGCAGAGCAGTCAGACAAAGAGGAGTGCACAGACACTCCCCCAGCCACACAGTCACACACAGACCCTCACCTGACGTTAGTCTGCCAGGACTCATGTCATGACATGTAGCTTTCTGCTCAGTCAGCGACAGACAGCGTGCTGTCAGTATGTAAAAAACAACGAAACAAGCCATGTGCCGCGTGTCCGTCGGTGTACAGCAGCGGACTGCTCCCGAACAGAGAGAGAGAGAGAGAGAGAGAGAGAGAGAGAGAGAGAAACAAGCTGTGTGTGCGTACAGCAGCGGAGCGGACAGAGAGAGAGCGAGAGAGAGAGAGAGAGAGAGAGGCTGCAGGAGCACGCGCAACAACTGAGGAACAGAGAGAGGTGGAAATTTCCAGGGGGGGCTTAGGGGGGGCTTGGCTAATTTCAGGGGGGGCTAAAGCCCCCCCTGGACCCCCCTGGCGCCGCGGCTGTTCATGAACCGAAAACACAGTCCTCCTGACTCTAGTTCCCCCCAATGTCGGTCTTGCTGCTGTCTGGCCAGACGGGCTTCATTAGATAAATATTTATTTATTTAGTGTGGACTTTTTCTGGAGTCTGTGTTGTTGTTTTCTTTTGCTAGCAGCTAGCGACGAACATAATGTTAGCCATTTCCTGTTAGCCGTCTAGGACAAGAGGCAAGCTCGTGAACGCGCGCAGACGTCACATCCTCTAGCTGTGGCGGGAAATGCTAACCCCTTCGAAACTGCGGTATTTCCATGTATCTTCTGAATGGCTGGTCGGAGAGAAACGCCCCTGGTCGCCATTTTTAAGTTACGTCAAGGTGCATTCACTCATTGCCAATAAAAAACACTTTGTGCACATTTATTTCTCGCCAGAACCGATGGAATGGGCCTTTAAAGGCAGACTATGCAGCATCTTTTCTTTTTTTTTTAAGAATAAAATAAAGTCATCCCTCTCAACTCTCAAACATCACGATCCACTAGAAGTGTGTGGTGGTGTATCTGCAGAGACCCTACATGTACATGCTCTCTGCCTCGCTACGAGTTACGGTTGCAGCAATCTGGGAACCCATCGGTTAAAAAATATATATATTTTGTTTTTCTCTAACCTCTGGGAGCAGCCTTGTTTCAATGCTGTGCAACAAGAACTCGAGGGGCTCCACCGGCAGCTGAAGAAAATCCTTGCTGTCAGAATATAGAGCCATTTAAAACTTATTTTAACACAAAACCATCGCTGAATGCAGCTTTTAAGCACTTCGGGGGGGGGGGGGTGAATCATGGTCGATGTATAATGGATTGTGTTACAAAACACTTATTTCCCTTTATTTTACAGGTACCCTAGTTACATATGAACTATTTGTAATTACACATGAACACCAAATGTAATTACACATGAACACCAAATGTAATTACATAGTAATTACCAATAATTATAAATCATGTTCATATGTAGTTACAAAATGTAATTACACATGAACACCAAATGTAATTACATAGTAATTACCAATAGTTATAAATTATGTTCATATGTAGTTACATAGTAACGGACCTGTAAAATGGAGTGAGCCTGTTCCATTGTAGTTCATATGTAGTTATATTGTAACGGACCTGTAAAATGGAGTGAGTCTGTTCAACTGTAGTTCATATGTAGTTACATTGTAACTGACCTGTAAAATGGAGTGAGCCTGTTCCATTGTAGTTAATATGTAGTTATATTGTAACGGACCTGTAAAATGGAGTGAGTCTGTTCAACTGTAGTTAATATGTAGTTATATTGTAACGGACCTGTAAAATGGAGTGAGTTTGTTCAACTGTAGTTACATTGTAACGGACCTGTAAAATGGAGTGAGTCTGTTCCATTGTAGTTAATATGTAGTTATATTGTAACAGACCTGTAAAATGGAGTGAGCCTGTTCAACTGTAGTTCATATGTAGTTACATGCTACCAGACCTGTAAAATTGAGTGAGTCGATTTTATACAGTACTTCATGTGTATTTACTTGGTACCAGACAAGTTCAACAGTAGTTCATGTGTAATTACATAGTAACAGACCTGTAACAGGAAGCGAGTCTATTATACTTCATATGTATTTACATAGTACCAGACAAGTTCAACAGTAGTTCATGTGTAATTACATAGTAACAGACCTGTAACATGAAGCGAGTCTATTATACTTCATATGTATTTACATAGTACAAGACAAGTTCAATAGTAACAATATAACTACATATTAACTACAATGGAACAGGCTCACTCCATTTTACAGGTCCGTTACAATGTAACTACATATGAACTACAGTTGAACAGACTCACTCCATTTTACAGGTCCGTTACAATATAACTGCATATTAACTACAATGGAACAGGCTCACTCCATTTTACAGGTCCGTTACAATGTAACTACATATGAACATAATTTATAACTATTGGTAATTACTATGTAATTACATTTGGTTTTCTTGTGTAATTACATTTGGTGTTCATGTGTAATTACATTTGGTGTTCATATGTAATTACATTTGGTGTTCATGTGTAATTACATTTGGTGTTCATGTGTAATTACATTTGGTGTTCATGTGTAATTACAAATAGTTCATGTAACTAGGGTACCTGTAAAATAAAGGGTTACCCTTATTTCTTCTGCCAGGCTCTCCTGAGTATTTCCTCTTTCATCTGGTAGCTCCCAAACTTAATCACTATGGATCTGGGGTTTACTTGTGGGTCGGTTGACGTTGGTGCTAGTGCCCGGTGTGCTCGTTCGATACCAAGCTCTCTGTCCTGGGAGAACTTCAACGCACTTTTCAGCAATTTGTCCAGAAAGGCAAGCATTTCTGTGCCCTCTTCATCCTCAGGTCCTCCGTAAATCCTCAAGTTGTCTCTCCGAGCTCTGCCCTCCTGGTTTGTCTAGCTTCCAGGCTAGCTTGGCGTGTTAGCTGTTTGTTTAGCATTGATGTCACTTGGAGCACGGTCTCCGTTTAATCAATTCTCCCCTCTGCCTCGTCTAATCTGTCATTTCTCTTCAGTTCTTGTTTAATGTCGGAGAGCTGTGCGCGGTTTTCTTTTCTGAACTCCCGGAGCTCTTTCAGAATGCATCGCAGGCTAACTTCGTTACCGTCCTCGCCATGTGTATGTTATTGGTCTGGGCTTCGGCTGCGCTCCATTTTCATCATCCGTTGTTATTCTACTTCTCGTGCTAGATTCTTTCTTTGAACCACGTCCGGCAAATGTTCACTGGGGTTAGCTTTATAAACCTGTCGGGGAGCTCGAAAACTAGCGTGTCATCCTGTCGGTGGCGGAACTGGAACACATAAAAAACAACTAATAAACAAAATAATGCCATCCATTCTCAGCACAGAAATGTCCAAGCCTATTGCTCGCCCCCCTTCTCGCCATCATCCAATCAAGCTCAAACCCTCCTCCACATCCTTCACAACATTCCACCATACAATTGTGCATTGACACTATCAGAATCAGAATCTGAAAGACTTTAATCAGAAAGACACTAGAAGCAAAATCAAGTTAAGTTAACACATCCCATCAGTATACAAGCAACAAGACAGAAGGGAAGACATACACTGTAATCTCAGTAATTAATTAAATATAAGGTGATTCACACCAGGAATGATTTATTTTTTAATTTGTGTTCTATTGTTTTCATCTAAAATGTAGCTCACCCGCTACAATCTGCATACTGCCCCAACAGTAGCACAGCGGATGCAGTAGCACATGTGCTTCACACCGCCCTCTCCCACCTGGAGGGAAAGGACACCTATGTGAGAATGCTGTTCGTGGACTACAGCTCAGCATTCAACACCATGGCTGGTAAGCAAGCTCAAGGATCTGGGACTAAACACAGCAATGTGTGACTGGATCCTGGACTTTCTGACAGACCGCCGCCAGGTGGTGAGAGTGGGCAACCTCACCTCCTCCCCACTGACCATCAGCATAGGAGCGCCCCAGGGGTGCGTCTCCAGCCCCTTCTGGTACGACCTCTACACCCACGACTGCGCACGACTGCGTCGCGACTCACACTTCGAACACCATCGTGAAGTTTGCAGACGACACAGCAGTCGTGGGGCTGATCTCCAGGAGCGACGAGACGGCCTACAGAGAGGAGGTGGGGGCCCTGGAACAATGGTGCCAGGACAACCACCTCTCTCTGAACGTCTCCAAGACCAAGGAGATCATTGTAGACTACAGGAGGGGGGGGCGCACACCCCCCAATCACCATCAACGGCACAGTGGTGGAAAAGGTGGACAGCTTCAAGTACCTGGGAGTCAACATCCACCAGGACCTGACATGGGCCAGCCACACCGCCACTGTTGTCAAAAAGGCCCAACAGCGACTACACGGACTCAGGCACCTGAAGAAATTTGGGCTAAGGCCAAAAATCCTCAGGGACTTCTACAGAGGCACCATTGAAAGCCTGCTGACTGGCTGCTTCACCACCTGGTACGGGAACTGTACCACCATGGACCACAGGACGCTAAGAAGAGTGAGGCACGCGGCCCAGCACGTAACAGGATGTGAGCTGCCAGAACTGCAGGAACTGTACAACCAGCGGTGCCTCAGGAGGTCCCTGAAGATCATCAAAGACACAAACCACCCCCACAACAGCCTGTTCTCCCTGTTACCCTCAGGGTACAGGGTCCCAAAAGCACGCACAAATCGCTTGAGGGACAGTTTCTTCCCGCAGGCCACGAGACTCCTTAACATACACAAATAGTGTAGTAGCTGTACTGTACTGTACTGTAGCTGCTACCATTACGTATGTCTAATATTTAATTGTATGTTTAATTAGGTATATGCTATATGCTATTTAATTAGGTATATGCTATGTGCAAACAGAATGTTAATTATGTTTAATTATGTTTAAAGTATGTCCATGCCATTTGCACCTATGTGCAGCGAATATGTCACTGTCTTTGTCTTATCGCTTTACTGCCTTATTGCTTGTTGCTTCTCTTGTTTTCCTGCACCTATATGCCCTGTTATTTTGCACTATGTTGTAACGGAGTCTACAGCACAAGAATTTCACACGTGATACTTGTACAAAGGAGTGACAATAAAAATCTTGAATCTTGAATTTTTTGTTGTTGTTCTGTACTGAAAAGAACTCCAAAGAACTGCAGCCTGGCTGTATGGCAGTACAATTAAGGACTTTCATCCCCTCTGTTGCAGGCATGACGTTGTGGGACCATAATGCCCTGGAAAATGATATACAAGAAAGACCCAATCAAAACAGTAACTTTGAGATAGTTGCATCTGAAACAATTGAGGACAAATCTTCAGCATTAAATGTTGAAGCCTCCCTGAAGGCAAGTTTCTTGAGTGGACTGGTACAGGTTGAGGGATCTGCCAAATACCTAAAGGATGACAAGACTTCAAACCATCAGGCCAGAGTAACACTTAAATACAAAACTACCACAAAGTTCCAGCAACTGTCAATGGAGCATCTTGGAAGAGGCAATGTGAAACATCCATATGTTTTTGATAAAGGAATAGCAACACATGTAGTGACAGGTATCCTTTATGGTGCGCAAGCCTTCTTTGTATTTGATCGTGAGGTGTCCAAAAAGGAGGATCATCAAGACATTGAGGGCAATCTGAAAGTGATGATCAAAAAGATTCCTACGTTTACAATAGAGGGTGAAGGCTCCCTGCAAATGAGAGACAGGGATATTGTAAATGAAGAGAAAGTATCCTGCAAATTCTATGGGGATTTTAAACTTGAGAAGAACCCTGTGTCTTTTCAGGATGCAATACAAGTCTACCAAAGCCTTCCAAAATTACTGGGAGCAAATGACGAAAAAGCTGTACCAGTGACGGTCTGGCTGTTGCCCCTGAAATTTTTAGATTCAAAAGCTGCGCAAGTTGTCCGTGAGATAAGTATTAGATTAGTGCAGGAAGCACAAAGAGTCCTGGAGGACTTAAGTGAGCTGGAGATGAGGTGCAATGATGCAAGGAAAAGAACCAAGGCCCAGCAATTCCCACAGATTCTCAAAAAGCTGAAAATGTTTAAAGAACTGTGCTCTGTGTACAAGCTGGAATTCCAGAAGACCCTGGCACATAAACTACCATCAATCCGGGGAGGTGGGGAAGAGGAGGCTGTGCTGGCAGAGATCCTGAAAAAGAGACATTTCTCTCCATTCAACAACAAAAACTTGAGTGAGTGGCTTGATTGTAAAGAGCAAGAACTCAACCAATTAAAATCTCTCACAAAGATGATGAAAAACACCAAGATTGTCACATCTCAAACTGCTCTTGAGGAAGACATCCTCAATGCAGAACATGCTGTGTGCTTTGCTTTCACCTCACTGGGAAACGCTGAACCATTCCTCTCAGTGTTATCCAACTACTCAGAAGAAACCGCCAAAGCAGAGAGTCCTCAAGAAATCACATTTCACACTTATGATGTGGAAAAGGAGCAATGGTACCTTTCAAAGGGAGTATTGGATGCAATGAGGCAAAAAGCAAAGCTCTTCAATTATTTTGCAGAGGCCAACAAGGACAACAACAACATTACGTTCCTAACAGCAGGTATGACAAATGAGATGCAAAAAGGTGCAAGTGTCCGTCTGTATAAAGAAGGCATCTTAGTCACTGAGCACTTTGAGCCACCTTCAAAGCCTGAATCACCAGCAGTAAGTGACACAACCCACAACAGTGTGACAGTGAAGATTTGCCCACCAAGATTTGGAGCAAAGGACATCACCCACTACTCTGTTGAGTACTGTGTCAATAGAGAAGATGCTAGGCAACAAAAGATAGCAACAAAAGCTGAAGACGTCACAGTATCTGGTCTGACTCCTAACACAGAGTACATGTTCAGATGCAGAGCAGTGTGCTCAGTAGGTAGAGGGCCAGCCAGTGAACACAGATCCATTACAACCTTACCCACTAGTCCTCCTGGGGAACCTAAAGGTGAAGCAAGTTCAAGTGAGATAACAGTTAGCTGGGAGGCACCTACTGAGCTTGGCAAAGATATCAACATTTTGAGCTACATTGTGGAGTATGCAAAAGCAGCCCCCGTGCTGGAACATGAAGAACTTGAATGGAAGCAAATGGTGTCAAGAGATAACCAAGCTGTCATTTCTGGGCTTCAGCCAAAGACAAAGTACATTGTCAGGGTCATATGTAACTGTGGTGAAGCTGGCAGCAGCAAGGAAAGCATCACAGTTCATGTTTCAACAACAAAGTGTGAATCTGTGAGCCTCACCAAACGCATCAAAGATACGAGCAGACTTCTGAATTCTGAATCACCCTCAGTTTACCAACTACCACTCAAGAGAGAATCTATGAAGATAGACAGATGCAGCAGCTACAGTTTTGGCAAAGAAAACGTAGTGAGGGGAAATCGCACTATAATGGTTGTTGGAGCAACCGGATCAGGAAAGACCACTCTCATCAATGGAATGATCAACTACATTGTTGGTATAGAGTGGGATGACACTTTCAGATTCAAATTAATTGATGAGGAACCCAAATCCCAAGCTGAAAGCCAGACTGCTGAATTGACTGCTTACAAAGTCATCCATCAAGAGGGCTTTAAAATCCCATATTCTCTGACCATTGTTGACACACCAGGCTTTGGAGACACAAGAGGAATAGAAAGAGACAAGGTGATCACAGAGCAGATCCGGACGTTTTTCACCTCACGTGAGGGAGTCAGGGAGATTGATGCAGTGTGTTTTGTCACCCCGAGCTCTCTTCCACGACTAACATATGCACAGAAGTATGTGTTTGATGCAGTGCTCTCCATTTTTGGCAAAGATGTGGCAGAGAACATTCTGATGTTGGTGACATTCGCAGATGGTCAGAAGCCACCGGTTCTCGAGGCAATCATCAAAGCTGAGGTTCCATGCCCCAAAACAAACAGAGGAGTTCCAGTTCACTTCCAATTCAACAACTCAGCGCTGTTTGTAGACAACAGTTCTGCCAGTGACAAAACTGGTGATGCAGATTTTGATGAAGATGTGGATTTTTCTCCAATGTTTTGGGCCATGGGTTTCAAAAGCATGAAAAGTTTCTTCACTGCTTTAAACAAAATGACAACCAAAAGCTTGCAGATGACCAATGAGGTTCTACAAGAACGCAAGCAGCTTGAAACAGCCATTGAAGGTTTGCAACCACAAATGAAAGCTGGATTAGCAAAACTTGAAGAAATTAAGTTGGAAAAGCAGAAACTTCAAGAGCATGAAGCTACCATGTCTTCAAATAAAGCTTTTGTGATTGAATATAAAATTACTGAGCCTGTTCAGATACCAAAAATCTCAAATTACAACACCAACTGCCAGGTCTGTTCAATAACATGCCATGATAACTGTGCATATGGAGATGATAAACAAAAGAATATGTGTTCAGCCATGAGGTCGGGGAACTGCACTGTATGCCCAGGAAAATGCATTTGGAGTGTGCATTTCAACCAGAAGTATAGCTGGAATTATGTTACAACGACAAAGAAGAAGACAAGTGACGAACTGAAGAAGAAGTATGAAGAAGCTGAAGGAGCTAAGATGTCTGTTGAACAAGTGATTAAGAAACAAGAGGAAGAAATTGCAAACCTTCAGGATACGATGGTGTCCCTCATGGAGGAGTTGGCACAGCACTTAGCTCGGCTGAAAGAGATCGCCTTGAGGCCTAACCCACTGAGCACTCCAGAGTACATTGACTTGCTCATTGAAGGAGAAAAAGCAGAGATCAAACCTGGCTACCTGGGTCGGATTAAATCTCTGGAGGCAATGAAAGACAGCGCAAGAATCATATCCAAGATAGCCAATAAAGAAAAACTTACAAAAACAGAGCAGGAAATGGAAGAAGGAAAACAGAAGAGGCAAAAGGAAACAGGCATTGTAAAGAGGCTAACAGACTTCTTCAAAATTTGGTAGAGGAGAAATGTCACTTGGTGTTATGTGACCAGCCAGCCTCCTCCTCTTCTCTCTCTCTCCTTCATCCACTGTACTCTCTCTCTCCACCTCCCTCTGGGGTTTCTGCTCTGAGTACCTGAGCAGGAACACCTGGAGTCCATCAGCCCTGGCTAGGGTTAAATGGAGGCTGGAGTAGAGAGCAGTCAGATCTCTCTCCGACACACACATCCCAGCAGCAACGCCTGGAGAGGAGTAACCTTTTGTTCTTACTTTGTTTGTTATTTTAGTTTAGGCTGGAGTCCCCGGTAGTCCTATTTTCGGTTTAGTCTAGTTTAGCTTTTCTTGTTTTATAGCCTTATACTGGCTTCGACGGCCCAAAGGGGTTGGCCCAGGCCCTTTTGTTCAGTTTGGCCGGATCTCCAGTCTTTTTGGTTTGTATGCTTTGTTACTTTGAATATTTTGATTATAAACATTTTGTATTCTTTGTAAACCTTGTCGTCCTTCAATATGTTTTGGTCTTCTGTTGAGCCTTTTATGCCTGTGTTTTGAAGACCGTAACATATTATGGGGGCTCGTTCCAAACATTTTGTGATCCGTGTGTATGTAATCCCTTTGTTTCATCTTTTTTAGGTAGTGTCGTTTTCCGTGCCGGCATTGTGCGGTAATGTTGCTGGTCTGGTTGCTGGCCTCAGTGCTGTAGCTGTTTTTGCGGTGGGTACTGTGATCGCAAGCTGTGACAGTAACTTTTTTCCCCCCATGTGTCTAATCTGACATGTGTGTGTGTTGCTGGGAACTTTGTTTTGTTTGCTGTCATTGAAAGTACTTCACATGCGCACGCACAGTTACTTTTTTATCACAAACCGTGTTAAAGGCAAATCGTTTTTCCTCCACATATTGATCGTTACATAGTGTAACAGTGTGGAGTGTTGCTTTGACCCTTTGTATTCCGTTATTTTTCGGCTTAGTGCCTGTTGCTCGTTTGGCAAGCTTTTGCGCGCAGGCCTGGTTTTTGTAGCTTACGGGGAGAAGGTTTTGACAGTCTAGTCCAGACTATGGCAGACTTTAATTTGCAGGAGTTTGTTGCACAACCAACACTCTGGGTTTTTCATAAATGCAAGGGATGATTTGGTTGCTAGACGTTTATGTTTTCTTGTGATCAGACATAGGTTTATAGATGTTTTTTATTTACCTTGACGGTTTCAACTGATTTGGTTGCTATCGCCTAACATGTTGGCATCACTGTTTCAAAACATCAAACGATCAAATCAGAGCTATTGTCTGCGTTAACTGAGAAGGGGCTTTTGCCTCGTGCGTCGCCAGAGGTAAAGGAGTCTTCGCTGGGGGCGCACGTTCCAGGGGAGGCGATCCGAGCTAAGGAATTAGACCTTGAGATGCGCGGGGATCAGCTTAGCAGTACGGGAGACAGAGATGCAGATAAACAGGGACTTGGAGAGTCAGAAAATGGAAGAGGAAACTAAAAGACAACCGCTTCGCTTACAGGAGCTTCAATTACAGCTGGCTTTCTCCTCCACTGCATCCGAACCGCAATGTGAATAGATGCTTTCGCATGGTTCCTCCTTTTTAGTGGGAAGGATGTGGATAAATACTTTGTCCTGTTTGAGCGTGTCGCAGTAACATTAAAATGGCCCAAATACATCTGGCTTCTGCTTCTCCACTGCGTGCTTATTGGTAAAGCGCAGGAGGCCTATGCATCCTTGTCTCCTGACTCAAGTCTTGACTATGAGCATGTCAAGGTCGCGGTGCTTCGAGCATATGAATTGGTTCCTGAGGCGTATCGGCAGACATTTCGCCGGGTCAGGAAAACTTGATGTTGATGAATATGTTGAGTTTGGTCATGAGAAAGAACCTCCGTTTGATCATTGGTGCCACTCTAAAAATGTAAATGATTTTGACAATCTTCGTGATCTGTTATATATGGAGGAATTTAGAAACTGCTCGCCAGACAAAATTGCTACTTATATATCAATGAGCAAAAAGTATCCAAACTGTCCGAGGCAGCTGTCCTTGCGGATGAGTATGTACTCCCTCACAGGGAGACGTTTGAGAGGGGTCATTCCTCGTCTCTGAGCGTAATGTCCCAATAGCCAAACCTTTTATTTTTGTCCTCTCCTGTGAGTGAGCCAGGCTCTAACATACACATGTCACAGGAGCAGCTTGTTATTGAGCAAAAACGAGATCAGTCTCTAACCCCTCTTTTTGACGCTGTTGTTCCAGTGGATGACGTTGAGAAAATGCTCACTGGTTATTTTTTTAAAGGGGAGGTGCTCATGCGTAAATGGGACACCGTTGCACGTTATCCACGGAGGATGATTGGGGTGTTGGGAACCAAATTGTGGAGTTTATTATTATTATTATTATTATTATTATTATTATTATTATTATTATTATTATTACTTTATTAGTAGTCCTTTGGGTTGAGTCTAGTTTAGCTTTTCTTGTTTTATAGCCTTATACTGGCTTCGACGGCCCAAAGGAGTTGGCCCCGGCCCTTTTGCTCAGTTTGGCCGGATCTCCAGTCTTTTTGGTTTGTATGCTTTGTTATACTTTGAAAATTTTGATTATATTAAATAAACATTTTGTTTTCTTTGCAAACCTTCTCTGGCGTCCTTCAATATGTTTTGGCCTTCTGTTGAGCCTTTTATGCCTGTGTTTTGAAGACCGTAACACAGACGATTTTGTCCAAAGCGACTTACAAAGTAGCTACATTTTGTCAACCGTAGAGAAAGCAACAGTGTATCAGTCTTCATCAGACTTCTAAGAGGAATAAGACAGAAATGTTACCTTTCACATCTCTGCTGTAATGTGATGACAAAAGAACAAATCTAATACCAATAAAGCATTGCAAATAATACCTACATTTGTCATGATTTTGTCCTGAAGCTACTGTATATGGGAGTGGATCATCCTTGAAAAGTGTGGGTGTTTGTCTTTCTACCTAGCATCTATCACGTTTCTAATATTACCATCATGTTAGGCTCACACTGTTAGTTGTTAGTGATGTAGAGATGATATTGCAACAGCTCCAGTCAAACATAAAATAAACAACATTCTACCCCTGTCAGTTCTTTTACTATTATTCTGAGTGCTCACACACACGTGCACACATGTCTACTTTTTCTGACTTAGACCTCTCAGAGGTATACCAATGAATAATGTGTACTACTATACTGAACATCTGAAACTTAATCATATGGGTGATGTTATAATGGCAATGGCCTTGGATATCTGAAAACTCATATTAAAAATCTAACATACTTTAAACCAAAGCAGTATTATCAGGAAGGGGGAACATTACTTTGGAAGAATCAGAACAGACCCATATGAAAACAGTTAAGCTACATTCATATATTTTGATTGTTTTTACTGTTTTGTGTCTTTCTCCTTCATGGAAGACCACAATGAATGTTGAATGTCTGTGATGGAAAAACGTCAATCTGTGTCTCTTTGTATTTTACACGACAGCACCTTCTAAACTTTTATTTAATTTAGAAAAGTTACTATAAATAGTTATTTATTCATGCAGTATGAAAAGACAACCAAGCAGAGTTCTGGGTAGGCGACTTGAGTTTTCTTTTCTTCTGGAATGTCAGAACGCAGTAAACATCCAAGCTGCCTGCATCATGTGCAGTATATGACGAGTTGGGAGTGAGAATGTGTTGTGGCATTAACTGCTGAATACTGGACAGGGATTGGCTCCAGTATCTGTGATGTCACGAATCATGCTTGTTGAAAATGTCCTTTTCAGTGAGCTCAGAGAAACGTTCCACTTTCAGCAGAGAAATGTAAAAACAGTCTTCTAGTGTCAAACTCTGCACAGACATCATTCTGCACAGTGAAGCTCAGACATCCACCTGAAGGAACAAGAAGAAGAAAAACTGATTTTTGACTTTAGGGGGTCTTTAATGTTTCAGCGATTATATTAAGGCATAATTTATTTGTATGCTGCTCAGTAATCAGGCTGAATATGCATCTTGCACCCCTTAACATGTACATGTATAATGACACTTCAAATCAAACTGTCATAGTTAATGATTGTTGCATCACTTTACAATAGGGTACACAAAATGAGTAACTAATTGGCAGGTAATAACTAAGTAATGATTCAGTATTCATTAACTACTCCGTATAAGAGTAACTAATGATCAGGTAATAATTAAGTAATGACTCAGTACCCATTAACTACTCAGTATGATGCATCACTTTGCATGCATCAATTGACCGACTAATCAGTAACTAACGATTAAGTAATATATTCACGAACTGACATTTATTAATCCTTAACAAACGATTAACTACTCTACTCATGGAACTGACCGACTAATCAGTAACTAATGATTAACTACTATATTCACGAGCTGACATTTAGTAATCATTAAGTAATGACTAACTACTCTACTCAGGAACTTAGATACTAATCATTAACTAATGACTACCTACTCATTAACTATGATTAACTAATGACCAATTATTAATTAACTACTCATTAACTAACTATTAGTTAATGATTAGTTTACTAGTAACTACTACATTATTTGTGTACCTTATTGTAAAGTGTTACCCAATCGTCAATTTGAGCGTTTTTACACACTCCATATAGCCTAGTAATCAATCTGTTTTTAAGTAGGCTATAGCCTACTATGGACATCACAGAAAAAACTATGAATAGGCTATACGAGGAATCAGCGTGACGTCACAACAACAACAAATCACCGCAAAACAGCCGGGACCGCGGTTAACTAGTATGAGTTGTGCCAAACAAACATTCATACCGGTATGTCAAAAACTATACATGACATCGCTTATATTTTGACATTCTGAGTGAGAGCAGAAGTAGCTCAAGAAGTTGATGTATAATATATGTTGTGTTAAAGTTGTCACAGTTTTTAAAATGTGCACCGCACCCCTTTGAGTGAGCACTCAAAGCTGGCTCCATAGGGTTCCATTGCCGTTTCCACCCGGGAACGTGGTTTGTTTGCCAAAATGCTGCTTACTGTCACTATTCCAGTAGGCTATGAATCATAAACTGACAAGCCTTAATAACCCCCTAATAGGGCTTAGGGAAAGTGACTGCCACAGCGTTTACGCAACACAGGCACACAATGTGTCACCATGCACACCCTCCTCCACCCTCCTCCTCCACCACGTGTGGAGGAGGGTGGATCCCCTCCGTGGAAGCCCGACAACATAGACAAGTTTCATGTTTCACGGCAGCTCTGGATGAAGACGCCTGGAAGATCTCCCCCCCGCGCCTGTGGCAGAAGAGCCCAGCTCTGCAGTGTTTTTAGAACAAGGTCTCGGCTTTTATTTTGAAGGTACACTGACCCACCATGTCTGCCTTATTCATTCTTCAACTCACATTATGAAAAATGCATTTAACACTCGAGCACAGATGTGTTCACAAACTGTCACAAAGACTTCCCCCCCTCCTGACACACACAGAGGCTGCTTCTGTATTACTGTCTTATTACAGTTACATGTAAATCAGTCAACAATACCAATTAACAGGTTGAAGAATAAAACACAATATAATACCTTTCATCTTGTAAATGTTGCCTCGTCATCAGTGAAAGTAGAAGACTGATACTGTGTGTGTGTGTGTGTGTGTGTGTGTGTGTGTGTGTGTGTGTGTGTGTGTGTGTGTGTGTATATTTGGAGATATATTTCATAATTATGCCAATATGCTTTGAAGGCACCACAATTTGCATTTCCAATGAATATTGATGATAATGATGTCAGTGTTCACCTCTAGTTCAGTGGTTCTCAAATTGTTTCACATGAAGGACCCCTAAACTGACAAAAATTAGACCACGGACCCCCATCTGATAGGATTTTGTCCCACAGTCCCCCATATGATAATAAGACTGATTGTTTTATTACAGAAAGTGTAGCCTATATAACCCATCACCAAAATAGTCATTGTGTTACTTATGAATGGAATTATAGCTCAAATAAATTACCCCCCTTTTGGCTGGGGACCCCCTGGAAACTCCTCAAGGACCCATGGGGGTCCCCGGACCCCCATTTGAGAACCACTGCTCTAGTTCACTTCCCCTCCCCAAATTCTCACACAGTGACCAGTGATTCAGGCCCTCCGGCTACACGCATCACTGCTGTTGTTGTTGCTGTTCCAGTATTTCAGCTCAAGTCAAAGATGATGATTTTATAATAGCGGAAACAACCAGCATCCGTCTCATGCATGGCTCAATTTATGTGTGATGAAAGCGGGTGGATTCCCCACAGTGTTCAGTACATTACTGGAGTTGACCAAGTGAAAAAGTGGGGACATTCCTTCCTTGCGTGCCCTGACAAACACCTGACATGAGCGCTGGTGTCCACACATTGTCCTCATAATAGAGGAGCTTCCTCAAGTCCCTCCAGGGTCTCATTCTAACCCGGGCGCACAGCACAATAACACGTGGAATACCTCAGGGCAGCCAGCCAGGACATGAATCAATCCTTCTCACTCTGACAAGTTTCCACAAGTGTTTTGTGTGTAACTGAAGCTTAAGGCTCCGAGCTGTGGCAGAGGCAGAGCTTATTTAAAGACATGCTATTTACACTCCCAGATGAGAACGAGGCTACGCTTTATGACTGAGAGGTGATCATTTACAGCAGCAAAGCATTGATCGAGTGCGCAGTTTGGACGGCGGACGAGCAGGTTGGTGCACACACACACACGCACGCACACACACACACACACGCACACACACACACAGTGTGACACTTTGAGCGGTTGAGTCTGACACGAGTGGCTGTAATGTTAACGTCTCATTAAGTGGATCAAAGGTTTATTGGCAGTTCCATGTTTAAAAGGGTGTTAAACCTAGATGGTTATTGGGGTCAAGTTCACCAGCTGTTACTGCAGCAAACTACTTAAACTGACACATCTGTTAAGTTTATTAAACCTTGTCAGAATGAATCTATCTGCCTTTAATATGCACATTTCATGATATGACTTCAGATTCTGTGAACTGCTAAATATAACTTTGTGTCTGTTATGAACTGTTAACTGGCATGAGTGCAAACATGCTCAGACGTTCAAGTGAGAATCTATGCACAAGTTTTTTTGAACGGACAAAATTAATAAAATAAAACAAAACAATAAAATTAAACAAAAGTACCATGTAGACAACTATCAGTGATGAGAGGTAAATACTAGATGTCAGCTTTCAGTTTGCTGCATGATTTGATATTTACATTTGATTCAGTTTTACAAATACTAGAAATCTTGTGTGCTACGCGCGCTCAATTTCTAGGGTGGAAACTCTGGAGAAACTATCTTTTCCCCTTAACTCACCCTTGTCACCTACTTATACTCCCACCACTTATATAGCCTCAGCCAGGAAGGATCGACGTCACAATTGCTGTTACAAATTGTCAAAAACAGCACTCACAGATGTCTATAAAGTTTAAACTTTTAATGCGCACAGCAGCAGTATAGTAGGCTACAACGGATGCGTTTCAGCCTCACAGGCTTTCCTCAGCGTTGCAACGAGTGCTGTTTTTGATTTAATTTTTGAGATATTTGGATCGGCACCCAGTAACCATCTTTAAAACGTTGGGTTGAGCACGCCAGTTCGTTGATTAGTGTTACAAATTGTCACAAATCATGACTGACACCACCATAGACAGAGCCCACATAGCCAATCAGAATCAGATCAGAATCAGAATCAGAATCAGAATGACTTTATTGATCCCAGAGGGGAAATTGAGTCATGCTACAGTTGCTCAAACTCAGGCATGAAAAAATATAAACATCAACAATTGTAATAGGCATATGAATGTATCATAAACGTGAAAAGTGAAAGTTGGCAGAAATATAGATAGTAAATACTCAAGAAAATTACAGATACTCCCAAAAAATGATTAAGTACTGTAACAAAGTATTATTTCTTTGTTACAGTACACCACTGTTAGGTCACATTTAAGTCTGTGATTATATCATATTGTGCAAGATTTTATTCGTAAAAGAATAATTTAGAAAATAATTTAGAAAATCCCTGTATGTGGACATCTTTGGCTCAAACCATTTCACTTTGTCCTCCTCCTTTAATTCCTCAGACAATTGCATTTGAACAGATCCATGTATCTCCACAAATTCATTGAGTGACTTTTGGAATATTGCAACACCTTCATTCACCTGTTCAGTATTTCCATCAGGCACCAGTAACGCTTTCATTTCATTCATCTTGCGTGTGCAAGCCGCAAGTTTCCCTTTGCGGTTATTTTTGAGTGATTTGAACTCTTCCTCTGCCATGCCAGCAGTAAAAGCAGAAAAAGAAAAAAGAGAAGGTAAAAACATCAAATAATAACAGTGAGAGCTGCAGCTGTAAGTAAGTAAAGTAAGTAAAGTAAGTCAATCTTATTTATACAGCGCTTTTCACAGACAGAAAGTGCTTTACACGTGCAGAGATAGAGACATTAAAAAAGACATTAAAAAAGGCACTAAGCCACACAAATGGAAAAGCAATACACGGCAAAGCATAATGCAAACAAGATATTAGAAGAATAAAAAACACAATAAGCAATGAGAGTAATGAATGCTTAGTGCGGAAATACCCATGTGTGCAAGACAAAACAAATGCAAATACAAAGTGTGCAAGGGAGTCAGGTGAAGGCCTGTTTAAACAGGTAGCTTTTTATCTGGGTCTTAACTCTTAAAAGAGCCAGCGTTATCTGGGGAATGATCAGGACCTCGGTTTTGTCAACATTTAGCTGTAAGAAGTTATCTGCCAACCAAGCAATAATGGCGCTTATCTAGGAGCCATCTAGGAGGCGGGATAATTGACAGCTCTGACAGCAGGACAATATCTTCTCGCTTCCATCCAGACTTCAAACCATCTAAAATGCTGCAGGAACTCATTCTCATTCTTCTGTCAAATTAGCGTCAGTGTGTCTTCCTCACAGACCAGACCCTGTTCCAACATGATCCCAGACAGACGGCTCAGTGATGGATGGCGTTTCATCTCCCTCTTCATCACGCTGGCAGGCGTGGTGGCCCTTGGCCGGGCGGTACCGAGGACAGACCCACCCGTCAAGCCCGATCAGCCGTTCCTGTTCATGTGGAACGCGCCGACGGAGCTGTGCGCCGAGCGCTTCGCCGTGCCTCTCGACCTCTCCCACTTCCAGTTGGTCAGCAGCACTCTGAGGGCGGCGACCAACCAGAGCATCTCCATCTTCTACACCGACCGCTTCGGCATCTTCCCGTACGTGGACGAGGACACGGGCGAGATGTACGACGAGGGCCTGCCGCAGCTGATCGACTTCGACGAGCACCACGAGCTGGCGGAGGATGACATCGAGTACTACATCCCCTCGCACCAGCCCGGTCTTGCCGTGCTCGACTTCGAAGAGTGGAGGCCGCAGTGGAACCGAAACTGGGGCAGCAAAGACATCTACAGACAGATCTCCATTGACACGGCAAAGCAGAAGAACCCGGCGCTCTCCGACGACAAGGCAGAGGACAGGGCGAAGTTCATGTTCGAACGAGCCGCCAAGAGATACTTCCTCGGATCCATCCGCATCGGGAAGAGACTGAGGCCGAACAGACTCTGGGGGTACTACCTGTACCCCGACTGCTACAACTACGACTACAACCAAGACATGGCCAGCTTCTCCGGAGAATGCCCCGATATCGAGAAGCAGAGGAACGATGAGCTGATGTGGCTCTGGAACGCGTCCACTGCCCTTTTCCCCTCCATCTACCTGGAGGAGGAGCTCAGAGACTCCTACCAAGCCCGGCTGTTCGTCCGCCATCGCATCCGGGAGGCCATGAGGGTGTCGATGCTCCCCAACAGCTCCTACGCCATCCCCGTCTACGCCTACATCCGCCCCGTCTACAAGGACAGCGTCGACGACTACATGTCAGAGGTCAGTCACAGCTGCACTCGCTAAAACGATATGTCGATGACACACGTCTGTGTTTCAGCAACATCATGTATCTTAATGTAACCTTTTATTGACCCAATCAGGTTAACCAGCGTGGCACTCAAAGCACACAGGATGACTTAAAAAGAAAAAGAACAAGACTAGGTCAAAACCTAGTATATGGCTAGACTGTGTTAATGGTCTAACGTCATGAGCCAGTCAGTCAGTCAGTCAGTGACAGACATTCGGGCTACTGACCCCACTGTTGCTGTCCAGGCAAAAAGTACAAGTAATATTTGCATTCCAATGCACAATTTCTTACCGATATATGTTCAAGTAAGAAATGCAGCACAAATGAACTGGATATAGGTTGAATCACTGTGGATTTGGGGACAGAAAGAGAGTTAGAAGGGAATGTTGAAGATTATTACCCTTTTTTTTTAGAAGAACTAAAGCCAAGGCCTCACAGGAGTATTTGTTCCCCAATTTTTCAGTGTACTGTGACCTCTGACCTTTGAGACACGCTGCATGTCGATGTCACACTGCTCTCCTCTGATTGGCTGACTGTCACAGCGCTGCATGTCCACATCACAGTGCTGTCCTCTGATTGGCTGACTGTCACAGGGCTGCATGTCCACATCACAGTGCTGTCCTCTGATTGGCTGACTGTCACAGCGCTGCATGTCCACATCACACTGCTGTCCTCTGATTGGCTGACTGTCACAGAGCTGCTTGTCCGTGTCACACCGCTCTCCTCTGATTGGCTGACTGTTACTTTCCAGTTCGACCTGATCAACACCATCGGAGAAGCCGCCGCTCTCGGTGCCGCTGGCGTTGTTTCCTGGGGAGACATGAATGTCGTTGACACCGAGGTAACGCAAGCGCCATCTCCCAATATCCTGTTTCAACAGGAAATACGTCAAATTAAAGTATAAGTCCACACAAAGATGAAAATTCTGTCCTTATCTACTCACCCGCATGCCGATGGAAGGGCGGCTGACGTTTAGTCCACAAAACATTTGTGGAGTTGATCATTGATGATCATAAAATGCTGTTTCTTTGTTTAATAACCAACTGAAGAAACAACTAAATTATGAAATATCTCGCAATCCCCCCTAGGACTCCTGTTTGGACGCCCGCCTCCATCTGGAGCGCGTCATGAACCCGTACATTCTGAACGTTTCCATGGCGACACGGCTGTGCAGCGAGGCACTGTGCGGGGTCAGAGGTCGCTGCGTGAGGAAGCAGTGGGATGCCGACGACTTCCTGCATCTGGACGCCCGGCGCTTCCGCATCCAGCGGCAACGCGGCGGCAGGCTGGCGGTGGAGGGCAGCCTGTCGCAGGACGACGTCGACTGGTTCGACCGCAGGTTATTATAGCTTTGCACTTTACTTTTTTTTTTTTTTTTTTTTAGGATTCAGGACTTTTTGTTTTGGATTTGAGTTGAGTTGAGGTTTTATTAGTTTCAGTGTTACTGTAGGTTGAGGTTTTATTAGTTTCAGTGTTACTGTAGGTTGAGTCTTTTTGGGGGTATTTGGGGCGAGATAAAAAAAGCTCAGAAAAAGTATTCGTAATAAAAACAACATATCATTTGAAAAAAGAAAGAAAGAAAGAACAGTACTCACTTAGGACAGATGAACAACCATCCACCAAAGGCAACCAGAATCTACCTAAAATACAAGGCTTATGTATGAAATGAATTGACAAAGGCAAGAACTAAAGACATTGTATCTATCATTTTAGTTCATTTTTTTTAGTTTGTTTCGTAAAAACACAATTCAGTTATTGTTATAATGTTTCCTCACACCTAGTTTTCGTTATTTTGTTAGTTTTCATTCACGATAATAACCTTGGTTGGACCGCAGGTTCGACTGCCTGTGCTACGGGAAGGAGCCGTGCCGCTCACCGCTCACACTCAACAACCTGATCCAGGGCGCGGTGTGGACGACACGCAGCCGCTCCGCAGGAAGATGCCCCGCCCCCACACTGCTGCTGCTGCTGGGGGGCGCAGCACTCTGGCTGACCGCTGCTGTGTGATGCCCCGCCCCCACACTGCTGCTGCTGCCGGGGGGCGCAGCACTCTGGCTGACCGCTGCTCTGTGATGCCCCGCCCCCACACTGCTGCTGGGGGGCGCAGCACTCTGGCTGACCGCTGCTCTGTGATGCCCGCCCCCACACTGCTGCTGCTGCTGGGGGGCGCAGCACTCTGACTGACCGCTGCTCTGTGATGCCCCGCCCCCACACTGCTGCTGCTGCTGGGGGCGCAGCACTCTGACTGACCGCTGCCCTGTGATGCCCCGCCCCCACACTGCTGCTGCTGGCTGACCACTGCTGCACTGCAGATTTATATGAATCTTTTAAAGTGGTAATCAGCGAGATCTGCGTCTGTGTGTGTGTGTGTGTGTGTGTGTGTTTGGAGTGGAGTTTCTGCTCATTTGTACAACCCCAATTCCCAAAAAGTTGGGAGTATTGTATATATATATATAGGGTATTTTGTGAGTCGGATCAGAACGCTGACCCTGATGCACCTAGCCACTCCCCCTACCCACCCCTCGAACCCAGACCCTCTACCTTCCTACCCCTATAGCTACGGCCCCTTTTCCCTAGCCCCGCCCCTTACCATGGCCCCTCCGACTACCCAGATACACCTAGCCACCCCTCCAACCCTGACTATCCCTAGCGACGGCCCATTTTCCCTGACCCTGCCCCCTTTCCTGACCATGCCCCCTCCTATCACCAAGATACACCTACCTGACCAGAAACAGCTAATGAAGGCTATTTAAAAGCTAAGCTGAAAAGATTATAGCAGTCGTTTGAAAAGACTTACAGAGCCCACCTCTCTGATTCGTTGGCTGTTCCACAGTTTAAAAGGCTGCATCTTCTTCTGAGTGGAGTTTTGTACTTCTAACAAACCAGCAGGAGAAGACCGGAGGGCTCTTGATGGAGTGTAGAATACCAGGGATTCTGTAATGTAGTTTTTTTATATCGTTTTGTATGCAAGTAAAATAACATTAAAATAAATGATAAAGGACACTGCGAGCCAGTGCAATGCACTTGTTGCCGGCAGTGTGAATATGGGTTTGGGTGTTTTGGACAGATGTATTTCAATTTCAAATGTAAATGATGATGTGTAATAGCTGAGAGACTATGGAAATATTCACCACATTCAGTTTGCAAAGTTACTGCTTTTAACAGTGAAGAAATGTTGAGGCCTTTTGGGTTTGTAAATCTTGTCTGTGAAGAAGTGCAGTGTTTTCCCCTGTTCACACTGATCATCTGATGGAAGGTGTGTTTCTGGTCATGTTAGCGTTTTATTCCGAAATGTATTCATTTTGGAAAAGGTCTGCTTTCTGAAATTCTGAAGTCAGTAATTGAAAAACACAAATGACTTGATCTTTAGAAGCAAAAGTCTCAAATTTATTTTCTTCCTGATTTTCCCCTAAATCTCTCCACAATTGTACTTTGACAAGACCACCCCCCCCCCCCCTTTCGCTCCACCCTCTTCTGATCTGGAGAGAGCCATAGACTAGCAGGTTGGCTTGGTTCCAGCCTTAATACTCGTTATATAAGGATTTTTCAAAATGTCTATTGAGAAAATGAATGGCGAACTCTCTTCCGGGACAAGAGATGTCACGTAACTGTGACTGTGACAGCTCTGTAAAGGGGATATTGATGTACAAATGTATGCCAGTGTATTCCAATAAACTAACACCTCTGTCATTCAATTAGACATTTCTGGCCTGAGAAATTACTGACCATAGCAAGCGAAGGTTTGTTTCTCATGAACCACAAATGTTGACTTTTTTTACCTCTTTGAGATGACCTCTGTGTACTTACATTTTGCTTTACTGTTTATAATTCAACTGAGCATGAGCAGAAATTTCATTAGAGCCTAATATGAAGGCAATTTAGAAAAATCAACCTTTTTGAGCTGAAAATTGGCAGCCATCTTGCACTTGAAGGTCAAAAATAGGTCAAATAATCAAAATGACGTACATTATTAATCCCTCGACCCAAAAAGTCCCAGAAATCATGTACTTTGCAGCATTGTAGGCCAGACCATTGAAAAGTTATTTTCCAACATAGCCAATGGTAGCCATTTTGGATTTAGGGCTATAAAAAAAGTTGCCCGCATTTTCATGAAACGAGCAGGAGCTAAATTTGTTTATTAACCTTCATAGATGACAAATCCACGGAATGATCGGAAATGACCCAACTAAAACCTGTATTTAATTTTGCACAATAAAGGCAGTAGCTATATTGTAAGAAACATTTGACTTTCATGACTGAACTCTGGAAACAGTCGATATAAAAAATGATTTTTTTAAATTAATCTTTGTAGAAGCATTGTCTCATAGCATTATACATTTCCAGAAAAAATAAATAATTTCAATATGTGTATTTCAATGTGTATTTAAAAAAAAATCTGTTTTTAAAACCTATGTTCAGACCATAGTCAAACAACAACCAACCAAGTTCCTGCAGTTATCATCTTGTTAACAGTCAACCTTGGGAAAATGACATATGTTCACAATAAGGGATTTGTGAAAACTCCTTAAATGTTAAACCATTATGGCTATAATAAGACAACCACAGTTACCGGTTGATAATGTACAATAAAAAATACACATATAGGCTTGCAAGGCTTGAACAGAACATCAGCATAATGCAAATTGTGTACGTATGCATGACTTCTCACAGATACTTGTTGGTTAACATAGCCTACACAGGCCTACGGCAGAGTCTTGCAAACCCGTACCCGCACGCAGCGCCGGAACCGACCCGTACCCGCGGACCCGCCTGACCCCTCAATAATAGAAGTCCCGCGAGCCCAGCTGTGATTAAACTAGGGATGTTCATCAATTATCGAAAATCGATAATCGATCGTTAAGGATTGGAATCGATCCTGTGGCATTTGGATCGATTTTTTAATTATAAAAAAAAAAAAAAAAAAAAAAAGAATTTTTTTTTTTTTTTTTTTTTTTTTTGGACTAGGTTTGGGTGGAATTCGTTCCTCCTCGCCCCACTCCATTGCACAGCCGACTAACGTGAGGTGGAGCTTCATATAGTCTCTAGTTTTCTGGCTGGGCATGGGCCTTTGTGCCAACAAAACTGTTTTAAACATGGGAAATTCACACCGGCATGCGCCGGGGACAGCAGTGTTGGAGAGGAGACACATTGAAATAAAGAGTTCATTGAGGAGAACACGTTGTCTTTCGTATTTTCTGCCATAGGCATTCATTTTGTAAAAAAAAAAAAAAAAAATGAAAATATTGAAAATTTTCTAAGTATTAATAAAATCGATGATCGATAATTGATCGTTAATATTAACCGATTATCGATTTTGGAAAATTTTCAAAATGAACATCCCTAGATTAAACACACAGGCTACATACACAGTCACTCACTTTAAATTGTTTTATTTGTTACTTGCAATTGAACAATGAACATGAATTCAAAATAAAGCAATGAAGAGCCAGCTCACGCCTATCAAAGGCTAATACTTTTTGGCAGTTTTTACAAGTAGCAAAGCCACTGACAATGTTCTTCTCACAGTCTCTGATCACACCACATTTCTCCCAAATGTCCGTCTTGACCTTAGATGATGTATTGGTATTCACCCGTGGCTATTTTTGCCTTTATGTCAAAATATCCATTTTGACGGACAGCTAGCAGCTAGCCTACATCGCTGTCGCCTGATCATTACTTGGCAGGATGGGGAGTCAAAGGTTGTGTTGTTGCTTTCACAATTTCCTGGCAGTGGCTTGATCATTTTAGGTGATATTATGTGATTTGCACAATTATTTTCATTTCTGATTTGTGCAAGAAAAAACAAAAACACATGTTTGTTCTCACCCGCTGCCCGCCCAGAATTTTATTCATTTTTTTACCCGTTAAAACACGTTTTGTGTGTGTTAGCCAGTGGGTGCCGACGACCCGGTGCAAGACTCTGCCCCCCAGCCACAGGAAGTGCATTTACATGTATGGGGCCTCAGGTATAGAGTTACGTGACTAAATAAGCCAAGTTTCCTATGGGACAGTAGTTGGTCAAATACCCCAGAAGGCCCAGGTACATTGAGCCATATGACTCAATGTACAATTATTTGTACATTAGATACAAGATGGTATTTTTCTTACGTGCCAGCCAGGCATGAACAATCAAGCTGAAGGAAATCCCAGTCGTTCCCAAATGCATCACTTCTCAGTTAAGAGAGGAACATCATAATAACAGGCTGGTAACCCCGAGGGAAACGTTACACGGTCATATGAACCTACGTGAAATGGGACGTTTCGGCCAAGCTATATGATCAAAGATACATTCCAACTGTGCTGATAATGACTGAGGTCTCTCAGGTGATGTCATTCACCTCTGGTGGCCATATCAGTGGTCCTCAGCTCTTGACAACAATCAAGCTACTAAGAATTAGGTGACTGCATTACTCAACTTAAAACTCTGCCATCTCAACAGCCTGGAATACAGCTTTATTTTCGGTGACATTTTAAAACTCTTTCCATCTCAACAGCATGGAATACACGTTTATTTTCTGTGACATTTTTGGCTCGGGAGATGGGAATGATCTTTCTTTTATTTTTTTTACTGATGCTAAGTGGCTACTAGCTACAAGTGGCTGGTAGCTGCACATCGACATTAGTTGCTTTGCTAAATTAGCTTGCTGGATAGTCTGTTCCCTAACAAAAAAAAACAGAACAAAAACAATCATTTATTTAGGTTACCTGAGCTGAAAACAAATCTACCTCATCTGATGATTTTGTTTTGCTTAAAATGTGACTGTAATGACCCTGATCATAACTTACTCCACAGCTGTCGATTTCAGATATGGCACATAGGCTACTGGATGCTAGGAGATTTGTGACACTAAAGCTGCTATAAGCGTAGCTAGCTGTGTGCTTCACTGGCTGCTATGCCTGCTGCTTTTGTGGCGACCAATCTTTCTCTATTTCTTATGTACAGTTTGTGTTGACTGTTTTGAAGGATTTATTTTATTCAGTCTAAATGTGTATTAGTAACTAATTGAGTATAGCTATGTTCTTTACGGATTATGTTTGCTTTCTTGGTCATTATTGCAGTAAGAGTTTAGTAGAGAGAGCAGAAACACCACATAGCTCATGCAAGCATGCTGCCAATTTCCTTGGTGAGCCTATATTTTCCTATGTTGCCTTATGTTTTGTTCAGGTGTTTTTAGCTTTCCCTGGATTGAACCTTTGCATTATCCTTAATATGCTAAATGAACTTCCTAGCTCTACAGACTAATAAACCCATTCAAAAAGTCTAACTTGAACAATCTGAGGTCTATCAGTTTTTCTTAATTCCTTAAAAACTGACTTTTTGGCAATACAAGATTTCCATTTAACAGCAACAACATTCAACATAAAAGTTAGACTGTACAGGACCTTTGGCAATAAGCATTGTCTGTTATTGCAGAGGTGGAAAGTAGCTAAATATTCTCTGTACTTACAACGACCCATCACGTTATCTGTAGGGTCCAGAAAGAACAAGTTTTGGGGAAATATTTTTGACATGCACTTACTGTAAAATCAACAAGCCCTCTTACTTTTAATTGTAAAGATCAGTTGATGTAACAGTAAATTCAACGGTAATATTTCACTACTCTTTCCACCTCTCTTGTATGGCACATTATAATGTCCCTTGCATCAAATAACAGTCTATACTATATATATATATATATATATATATATATATATATATATATATATATATATATATATATATATATATATATATATATATATATATATATATACTGTATATATATATATATACTATATATATATATATATATATATATACACAGTATATATATATATATATATATATATATATATATATACTGTATATATATATATATACTGTATATATATATATATATATATATATATATATACATACATAGGCAGGTCACAGAACACATTCATTAGCTAAATACATTTGAAACACACAAAATGCATACATTGGCAGCTGACAGTCATAAATACACATAATAAAATATGTCAAAATAGAGAGTTTGAAGAGTTCATATCTGCTTCTATTCATGTGTAAATACTCTTTTTGAATTTTCGAATAAAAAAAACGGTTAGCAATCTTAGCATTCAATAGCAAAACAAATGGTAGCAACAGGTTGCAAGATGTCCGTATGTGAATGAGTAAAATAAATCATTAAACAAGGACTGGAGGGACGGATTAAATCAGGCAGGCGAGATGTGTCATTGTCTATCTATGCCATGGCATCCCACAGGTGTGTCATTGTCTATGCCATGCCATCCCACAGGTGTCATTGTCTATGCCATGCCATCCCACAGGTGTCATTGTCTATGCCATGCCATCCCACAGGTGTGTCATTGTCTATGCCATGTCCATGGCATCCCACAGGTGTGTCAGGTACAACACCTTCTGTATCATCCTCCAGATCATGTCGCTACACTTCATATCTGAGTAAAGCCACACCAAACCATACATGTCTGTGCACTGCTGGCCTCATCCTGTCACATGCTTTTCACCGTTGCTGCAAGATGTTGTAATTCTGTTACAATCGAAGGTCTAGACAGAAACAAGACTTTTAGGCTGCCGCTAATTGGCTCTCAATGTTACCAGTCTCTCCCTAAGCATTCGCTTGTTACTGTGTTATTCACCTTATGTAGCCACGCCCATTTGACCCAGTTGTGTGGCCGTATCAAAACTTCCGGCTAAAAATAATAATAAAATAAAATAAAAAATGGCTGCGCTGCTCCAATATCATCTAACTCTGAATTAACTAATAATTTAGCCAATTGTATGTAACATACCAAATAAAAGCAAACGGCAATGTCTAAGAATGCAACGCCATGTAACTGGCTCGTTAAGTCTCGCATTCCAGGGAATTACGTTAACGTCTGCGGGTCTTATTGACGTTAGTGGCTCGCGCTGCCTCGGAGGAGAGACAACTATCTGAAGCTTTCTTTGTTGGAGTCCAGGTATGTTTTACAAGAAAGTGCTCGTCATTGTCGACGATAACGTTATCTGACCTGGCTAACAGTGGATACTCGCTTGCTTGCTGTGTACCGGCTCAAAGTAGTAGGCTACGTTCTTTATTTTACCCCTTCACTGTCCGCTCCAAAAACAATTCTCTTATTTTGCGCAGTGACCGCCGGAAGGGTTAAAAGGACCCGGAAGAATTTGGCCCACTGTAAGGTCTGAACATAAGGTGAATAGCCTCCTGACAGTCAAGACAGCCACAAATGTTAAACTCCACAACATATCTAAATGTACAAATGCATGGTTTGGATGGAACTCTATAAGTGACACATGATTGCAACTCTTTGTGCATACCGGTAATATAGAAAAGAATGACACGGGCATAAATAGACTTTGACAGCTTTTGAATCTCTACTTTGAGACCAGCAGAACACGCTCTAAAAAGAATAACACTTGACTGTAGGCTGCAGAGAAGCAAAGTCAAGTTAGCTTTGTGCACTCAGTGTTTGTACAGCCAGGAAGTCATGTGACAACACATCTCCGGGGAAAACAGCAGTTATCATCGTATAGTTTGCCTTCAGTGAAGAAATCCAGTTCATGTACACCGTTCTGTCGGTTCTGGCGCAATGGTGTTTGGTCAAAGCATGGCAGCTGAATGTTGAATTTCCTCAAAGGGATGAAATCAATGTCGAGCCTTTCTTACGTCTCTCACGTCGGTCTCAGTCTCTTGTGGGCAGAGACAGTGACGTCCTCAGTCCAGAGACATGGCAAAATAACAGTGACGTCCTCAGTCCAGAGACATGACAAAGCAACAGTGACGTCCTCAGTCCAGAGACATGGCAAAGCAACAGTGACGTCCTCAGTCCAGAGACATGGCAAAGCAACAGTGATGTCCTCAGTCCAGAGACATGGCAAAGCAACAATGATGTCCTCAGTCCAGAGACATGGCAAAGCAACAGTGACGTCCTCAGTCCAGAGACATGGCAAAGTAACAGTGACGTCCTCAGTCCAGAGACATGGCAAAGCAACAGTGACGTCCTCAGTCCAGAGACATGGCAAAGCAACAGTGACGTCCTCAGTCCAGAGACATGGCAAAGTAACAGTGATGTCCTCAGTCCAGAGACATGGCAAAGCAACAGTGACGTCCTCAGTCCAGAGACATGGCAAAGCAACAGTGACGTCCTCAGTCCAGAGACATGGCAAAGCAACAGTGACGTCCTCAGTCCAGAGACATGGCAAAGCAACAGTGACGTCCTCAGTCCAGGCTGAAGTTCAAACCCTTTGCTGCCCCCCAGCTGCCACCACACCCTCCTTCTTCGACTTAACGTGAAAATCCACCTTAAAACAGAATCCGGTCCTACTGAACATGCAGTACATCAAATTGACCACACGAGCATTCAGCCAATACATGGAAGCACAAAGAAGTCTCTCTCAAAGCTAGAAACCTGAGTGCCATGGCTCTGAACTGAGATGCCAGCAAGAGGCAAAAGACCCGGGGCTTCCCCACGGACGGGGAATTGGACATTTTACTCCCAAAGGAGATTTATTTCATTGTAGACGTAAAAGTCTTATACCATAAAAGTGTCCATATACCCATAAGATCAGTGTGGGTAACTGTTACTGTATCCAGAAATGGTCCTTGTCAATTGTCAATTGTTGCTTAATCACATCATCAAGGCAATCTTGCCTTTATTTGGTAGCTGTTGGGAGAGACTTGTTGATATTCCCAAACAGGACTGGGCTTTCTGGTTTCAGGGTGGATTGTCCTTTTGACCCTTCAGGCTCCCTAATCAGTAGGAACAGGGACAACAGGGACAGCGTCCTCCCCTCAGCTCTCTGGCTGTAGGAGCTTCTTCCTGCCTTTCCTCCAATGGGCCACAGCACAGTCTGAAACACAGATGACAAGAGACACAAGCCGTGATCTCTATTCACTCCTCCATTCTCTACATTGCTCACTGACCGCTGGCCTGAGTCATTGCTTCCTATGAACACTCACTAATATGACTCTAGATGTAAGAACAGATAGATCATCTCAAAACATCAACCCCCTCCCCCCCATGCTTACACAGCTGCTGTTTGTTTGTTTATAGGCCATTGAGTCTGTCGGTTCTTAACGTCCCACAGCCGTTTTAGTTCACGATTCACCATTTCAGGATGCCAAATGTATTGGACAAATGATGCAATACGGGACTTAAGTGGTCATTTTAAGGAGATCATTAAAGGAACGGGCCTATTTGTCATATTCCCGATAGTAAGACGAGAAGATGGCTGCCCTTCTCTTCTCTGTGCGTGCAGTAGAAAGTAGGTACTGTATGTGCCACCTCCTGCTAGATAGCTTAGCACAATGACTGGTAGTCAGGGGAATGGCTAGCCTACCCCTGTTAAGTCACCAAATCCCAGCGCCAAAACACTCTTATGTACATGTGACTCGTACATTCACCACGTTATGAAATAATCATGCAAAATTATGAGACATTGTAATTTTCTAAGCAAATACAGAACCAGCCAGAACTACAGAAGCAGCCAGAACTACTTCCCTGACAAAACCACAAGTATGTACTATGTATTTGCATTCCTGCACTCGCACAGAGCTGAGGACTGACTCTTGTTGTTAGTAGAGTAGTGATGAGGTACCTGTGTGCCAGTAGTACTGTTATGTTTGTACTACTGTAGGTACTGTAGGGATGTAACCATAACCGGTTTGAATGATAACCGTGATAAAATTCCTTACGATAACGTACCGTTTCAAATTTTCATTATCATTAAAACCGTGGTACCGTGACTACAGTGCTTTGAAAAACATGGTAAATACTGTCCATCTTCAACCAAAGTTCGCAACAGTCTCCCCGATGCAAACGTGCAGCCTTGGAGAAATGATTTCAGTGAGTGTATCAATCCTTTTTGCATCTGAGTTTTCAGTATAAAACATTGTAAAATGATTTCAGTGAGTCTCTCAGTACTTTTTGAACATTTTCAGCAATTTTTTACGAATACCGTGATAATACGATAACCGTGATAATTTTGGTCACGATAATCGTGATGTGAAATTTTCATACCGTTACATCTCTAGTAGGTAGTGGTACACACTGCTGCTATACAGTACTGTGTAGAGTGCTGTACTAAGTACACACTGCTGCTATACAGAGTTGGCTATAGCCCTTTTATGCTTCTCATTGACACTGTTGCTTGATGACTGGGGGAAATGATAAAAAAAGAAAGTCTTTGCCAGAGTTTCTCAGCATCTTGTCAGCACTGTTTACAAGTTTAGAAGTAATCCATATGGAAAGACTGCCCACGGGACATACAATACTTCAGTTTACAGTAAGCACACTTGACTTGTCCTTTCTCAACTCTCAGCACTTTGGGGAGCCAGATATAGCTGCAGATAGATGCGGAGATCTTTTGTCTTTGCTAAACCAAAAATGTTGGCAGCATAGGATTCAAACTAAACCACAGTGACTTGGGTCTGAGTCTCAATGTGTTGAAAAAACATGATGTGGCTGATTTCCTGACCACAGCAGACTGAGACCTTCAGGCACCTATAGAGGTAATGACCTGACCACAGCAGACTCTCTGAGACCTTCAGGCACCTATAGAGGTAATGACCTGACCACAGCAGACTGAGACCTTCAGGCACCTATAGAGGTAATGACCTGACCACAGACTCTCTGAGACCTTCAGGCACCTATAGAGGTAATGACCCTGCCACAGCAGACTGAGACCTTCAGGCACCTATAGAGGTAATGACCCTGCCACAGCAGACTCTCTGAGACCTTCAGGCACCTATAGAGGTAATGACCTGACCACAGACTCTCTGAGACCTTCAGGCACCTATAGAGGTAATGACCCTGCCACAGCAGACTGAGACCTTCAGGCACCTATAGAGGTAATGACCCTGCCACAGCAGACTGAGACCTTCAGGCACCTATAGAGGTAATGACCCTGCCACAGCAGACTCTCTGAGACCTTCAGGCACCTATAGAGGTAATGACCTGACCACAGACTCTCTGAGACCTTCAGGCACCTATAGAGGTAATGACCTGACCACAGACTCTCTGAGACCTTCAGGCACCTATAGAGGTAATGACCTGACCACAGCAGACTCTGAGACCTTCAGGCACCTATAGAGGTAATGACCTGACCACAGCAGACTCTCTGAGACCTTCAGGCACCTATAGAGGTAATGACCTGACCACAGCAGACTGAGACCTTCAGGCACCTATAGAGTTAATGACCCTGCCACAGCAGACTGAGACCTTCAGGCACCTATAGAGTTAATGACCCTGCCACAGCAGACTGAGACCTTCAGGCACCTATAGAGGTAATGACCTGACCACAGACTCTCTGAGACCTTCAGGCACCTATAGAGGTAATGACCTGACCACAGACTCTCTGAGACCTTCAGGCACCTATAGAGGTAATGACCTGACTACAGCAGACTGAGACCTTCAGGCACCTATAGAGTTAATGACCTAACCACAGCAGACTGAGACCTTCAGGCACCTATAGAGTTAATGACCCTGCCACAGCAGACTCTCTGAGACCTTCAGGCACCTATAGAGGTAATGACCTGACCACAGACTCTCTGAGACCTTCAGGCACCTATAGAGGTAATGACCTGACCACAGACTCTCTGAGACCTTCAGGCACCTATAGAGGTAATGACCCGGCCACAGCAGACTCTGAGACCTTCAGGCACCTATAGAGGTAATGACCTAACCACATCAGACTCTTTGAGACCTTCAGGCACCTATAGAGGTAATGACCTGACCACAGCAGACTCTGAGACCGTCAGGCACCTATAGAGCAGTGTTTCTCAAACAGTGCGCCCCCTAGTGGTCCACGAGTAGATTTATATTTTTTTCCTTTTTTTTACCCCAATCAGAGAAATGTTTACATTTTCTGGGAAACTCAAGGTCAGATCACATTGCCTATAAAGGACTATATGTATTTTTTCACCCCGAATCCAATGCCACCACCCTCGACTCTCTACGACTTACGGTTGTGGAGATACGTCTGAATGCAACTTGAAGATGGCAAAAGATAGCCTATTTGACTTTGGCAACATTGTGCATTTATTGAACTTGAAAAAACTTTCTTTGAACTTTGAATATATTTGAACTGAACAGGAGAAATAAATGTAAAAAAAAAAGTTAAATGGACTAAATATATATATATTTTTATATCGTTATCTTGTTTTCATAATTGTGGGAAGCCAAAAATTTGATTAGGTAATTGTACTGCTATTTGTCATTTAATTAGCCTGTAATTTGTAATTTACAGTTGAAGTAGTAGGCCTATTGTTTTTGGGGATGTTTTGGGAGTTAGGTGGTCTCCGAGTTTTTTTCATTGGTTTAAGTGGTCCTTGGTCTGAAAAAGTTTGAGAAACACTGCTATAGAGGTAATGACCTGACCACAGCAGACTCTCTGAGACCTTCAGGCACCTAACTTTTGGCCTAATTAGGCCATATTATTGTTTAATATTTTCACTTTATTACAACATGTATGTTACTTGTATTAGCTGAACTGACTCCTAACTCCTATACTGCAGCCAGCCACCAGGGGGCAAGATATTTTGGCTTCACTATTGGGGAGCTGTCACTTGCAAAACAGCCTAAAGCAGAAAGTTGATGTGCAAAACCACAGTTCATCCAGCTATGCATTCATCCTGCCAACTTCCAGTAATGCCTCATTTGTTTGCAATGAAACGATCGCTGTTGCAAAACAATACAATCTTAATACAATTTGAATACAATTTGAATACAATCTTAATACAATTTGAATACAATCTTAATACAATTTGAATATCTTAATACAATTTGAATACAATCTCTCTTGCAGTGCACCGTAACATGGGCGTTACGTTTCAGATTTTTTGCTGTTCATCTGTCATTAACATGATGAATTAGGTGGTTAATTCTGAACAATGCTATTCATGCTACATACCAAATTAATCATCTGAATCTTGCGCATCGAACCATGTCTTCCTTTTTCGGGTCAGATCAACACAGCGGAAGTTATAGCAACATAGACAACATTTCAGATTATTTGGCTTTTTCAAATGGCTTTTTAGAAATCCGCCTAGGTATCTCCCTACAAAAACCACTGCCAAATACTCATGTTTTGGTATTTTTTCATCTTCTTTGAGTTGGGATGTGGTAAGGCCTGTGGCTATGTCTCCATTGGGTTTCTAGCCATAAATACAACAACCACAGGTAACTGTTTACACTCTAAAAGTGTTTTTTATTCTAGGCGAGAATCAACCACTGTGTGAGTCATTCTGACACTTGGAACAGAAACTTACCTTTAAGAAAAGGTCAGGCAGTTGTCTATAACCCTAGCGGTTCAGCCACAGTAAGCATTTTAGTTTGGGTATGTCGTTTTCACCATTTTCTTCAGAAATAGGTGGCTTTAGAAGAGGTTTGAATACAATCTTAATACAATTTGAATACAATCTTAATTGCCACTTTGAAAGCTTGCCAGCGGAATTATTAAGCAAACTTTAACTGAGGTCAACAGGTGCATTGTCTTCAGGCTGTCGGGTTTCTCTCTGAACATAACAAACCATTTCCTGATGCGGAGGTTACAATATAGCATACAATGAGGTTACAATGAGTGCATTGTCACTGTTTTGGAGGAACTTGTCACCGACAAATATATGGACAGGTTAATTGGCTCTGTTAAACAAATACGGCTGTCTGCTTCAAGTACCGCCCGCTGTGTCCACGTCTTGGCAGAGGACGTCCAGCGGCTTGTACTTGATGGGGTCAAGGAAGCTCAACACATGTCCCTGGCTATTGACCAGTCCACTGACAACACTCACATTTCGTGCGTTTTTTGTGATTCATCACAAGTTTTACGGCGTTTACTGTTTTACTGCAAGCACATTTAAATGTGCACATTTTTGCTTTTCTTACCGGAGTAACGGTTAACGGTCTATTGTTTTAACACGTTGCATCTGTGGTACTCACAGTCATCGTGTGAGTCTGTACTGGCAAAGCAGTCGGTGAAGAGGCACTGCATGGTGCGACGGAAGTTCTCCACCAGGGATTTGGGAGAGACGTATCTCCAGCTGGACTCTGGCACTCTGTCAGGCTCCTCTGTCAGACGGTCCCAAATGTCCTGGATGCTGTCTGGAAGCTCCTGCTC
Organism: Poromitra crassiceps; assembly: GCF_964638095.1. Taxonomy (NCBI): domain Eukaryota; kingdom Metazoa; phylum Chordata; class Actinopteri; order Beryciformes; family Melamphaidae; genus Poromitra; species Poromitra crassiceps. The sequence goes on from NC_139636.1 coordinate 29,612,284, forward strand.
CGGCTCCTGCACACACACACACACACACACACACACACACACACACACACACACACACACACACACACACACACACACACACACACACACACACACAGTTATGAATTATGAAAAAGTGTCTGGCTTAAGTAGGATAGACTGTCAGCTGTGTGCTAATCTCTCGAGACAGACTTCCGACTTGCATCGGGGGAAAAAAGGTTTTCTTCTGTTCAACTGTTCTCAGATTGGCTGTGTGCAGACTTGGCCAGTAGGGCAGCAGTTGTTTGTTTTGGTTGACAATTGTAATGTCAAAACTGCTATTTTGGATGTTTATGTTTGTTTTGAATTGTTAGCGCTGCTGCTGGGGAGTTGTGCTGCCGTCTTTCATCTTCTGCCTGTAATATACCCGAGGATCTGGGCCTGTAATGTGTCCAAAGTTTTCAATTGAATGTTCTGATGGTTTGTTTACCTCGACTGACCAAAGTTTTGAACGGAAAAGAAGAAACTCCTAAATTGCCAAATTCTTTGAATAATAACTCCCACCACCTTTACCATACTTCCTACAAGTAAATACAGCATGCTGTAGTGTCTCTGGACCGCTACACTCACGTAGCACATAGCTTCACGTAGCCTGCCTGGGTGTTTGCTCAGTCCATTTAACAGCAACTGTCATGTCGCCTCCAAAATCAGTGTTTCCCCATTAATGACCTAAAGACTATGGCGGCCCACCAACATCTATTGTTCTACCATAGTCTCATTTGTTAATGTTGCTCTCAAAGTGCACAAGATTTATGCATTTAACTTTAAAATGTACAAACTTTTCTTTCAGAGGAGCACGTCCCCAGACCCCCATAGAGGGTCCGAGGTGCACCCACCACAGTCTCACTAAATCCTGTGGGAAACACTGCATATAGTTCATTTCAATACAGAATCCTGTGGGAAACACTGCATATAGTTCATTTCAATACAGAATCCTGTGGGAAACACTGCATATAGTTCATTTCAATACAGAATCCTGTGGGAAACACTGCATATAGTTCATTTCAATACAGAATCCTGTGGGAAACACTGCATTAAATCCAGACTCTTGGACCTAAAAAGTAAAGCCTCCCTCTTTTTTCAATGCTCCATTCATCATGCCACTTCTTTGCAAGTCCCTCTTTGAATAAATCATATCACTCCAGTCGGCCAAATGGTCATTTGACATGAATAGTTTCTTGTGGAAGTGACTGCTTGGCCATTTTAAACCACGGTTTCATTGTCCTCGTTACACCAAAGCCTGGCCTCCCTTTGCATTCACAGACACACTGTAACAGCATCTCATTAAGAAGGTCAGGGCGAGCTCTTGATGTCTTCATGTTCAAGCCTAACGAGGAGCTGAGTCAGAGCAAATCAGTTTGACATCCTCCAAACACCAGGATAAATCTCAGAGAATTTACAATCGTTTGGAGGCAAAGACAGCTTCCTCCATCTGTTGGACAAAAGCCTTCTTGCATCTCATGTTGTGGCAAGATTGAAATAAGTGGGGTTGCAAAAGATGCCAGTTCTCATCACACCATATCTTTTTCCCATTTATTATGTTACCATGTCAATGTAAACTGAACTAAAAACTGTGAGGTTGTATTAAGCGTTAAACATAAAAGTCAGGACTGTTATGTTTCTGTCCACCGTATGTCTGCCTTGGTTTGGCCAGCCAGTAAAAATGTTCCTCATTGTGTCATTAGTTTGTTCTGTTCAGTTGCCGTTGTTATTATGTTGTTATGTTAAGTTATGTTGCTTGTTATGTGTGATTCATGTTCTGTTTCGT
>NC_139636.1:29621569-29624069 GCF_964638095.1 Poromitra crassiceps
CAGCATGCTAACACACTCTCTCACCATGTATCAACCCTGTTTGAGCAGCATGCTAACACACTCTCTCACCATGTATCGTCGCCTATGGTTGAGGCTGCCGTTGAGCGTCTTCAGTGCTGTGCACAGGCCAGGTGGGGTGGGGGTCGTTAGAACAGGCACGAGCAGCAACAGGCCTGTAGGAGGTGACAACAACAGCAGGAGATTAATGTCATTTTGTACATATAGAGTGAAATGTTGAGCACATTATAAAAAGGTATTATTTTGATTATATTAAAGGTATAATCTTTCTTCTTAAAATGTAAATATTTTATACCGTGCGACCAAGTGCGGCAGTGGGAAAGCAATCTCAATCTCTTAGTATTCTTACTAAATTAATTTACAACGGGAGAACATACTTCTGAGTTCCTCATATAGTTTGTATTCACCACTGCAATCAGTCAGCCAGAGAGCTGATGTCACAATCAGTCAGCCAGAGAGCTGATGTTACAATCAGTCAGCCAGAGAGCTGATGTCACAATCAGTCAGCCAGAGAGAGCTGATGTCACAGTCAGCCAGAGAGAGCTGATGTCGAATCAGTCAGCCAGAGAGAGCTGATGTTACAATCAGATGAACTGATCATTCATATGGCCTGTATGTCACTGCCATAAATGCATGGGACTGAATCGGTTTCATTGTGTTTGCTCATCTGCCTGCCTGTCTATATACCGTATCTAGCTAATGATTTTTCCTCCGCTATGCATTACTGCCTCGACACAAGTTCATTCACTGGTTACACCGTATCGTTTTTCATGTCTGATCATAAAGACGCGCTGTGTTTGATTTACAAGTCAGTCAACCTTTTTTATTAGACGACTAACAAGCACTGCGGAAGTTTGCGATATCAAAAGGCCCACATGATCAAAATGTACCTGCCCACTTTACTAGATCTGACCGCCAGTGTGTGTGTGGAGTCAGTGTACTGTGGAACTAAAGAAACACACTCCCAGGCAGCCTGGATGAGCTCTGTACGGCCGCACACAGCTACACTTCATTCACACTAACGTTTTGACAGGTGGACCCACACCACACCCTCCTTGGCAGGACTTTGTCTTTGGAAGGATTCCATCATTGGTACCTGTGCCAGAAGATCAAGCTCCAATGTCACTTAATGACAGGCCTCTGGCACTTCCTGTTTGATGAAATCATTTGAGAAGATTGTGAAGGATGTGCTTCTGAACACAGCTCAGCTACATCTGGATTAGGGGTGTCAAAAATAATCGATTATAAGATGCATCGCGATGCGGACGTGCACGATTCTGCATCGATTAACAAATATCAAAAATCGATTATTAAAAAAAAGAAAAGATTATAATCAAATAAAATAGAATGTAAGTACATGCAGTTGTTTATTTTAATTATGGATTATAATACAATGCAATTCCAAATGCACTTTTATTTTAAAAGTAGCCACACAGTGAGAAAAAAAAAAGTGAGAAAAAATAAATCATGTATTGCGGAAAAAGTGATGCATCGATTTAAGATGCATCGCGATGCATCGTGATGCATCGTTTAATCGAATCGAATCGAATCGTTGACAGATGAATTGTAATCGAATCGAATCGTGAGGCCAGTGAAGATTCACAGCCCTAATCTGGATGTGCTCCAAAGTCAGGCAGGGTGTTGACGATGCGACAGGCACGCTATTATTAACCCATTGATACCTGATGCAGCATTTGTGTGTATATCCCTCATTTGTGTGCGTGTCCCTTTAAGACCGCGAACCGCGTTAACGCGGTTCGCGGCCTTAAAGGGACACGCACACAAATGCTGCATCAGGTATCAATGGGTTAAACACCAAGAGAGGGTTTAAACACAGAGAGGGCGTGCTACTGTGCTTACTCACTCACTTCCCTGAGATGGCCCGCTGCATCGCAGTGATGAAATATGCTGCCAGGCCAGAGCGACCACATGGCTCTTTGGCATTTATTGGGCATCGGCGACATGGACAAGACTCGTTAGCAAAACAAATTCATTGCTGATTTTGATATTTTGATAGGATTTGTTGATGGTGAGATTGAAATGCATTAGAAACACCAGCCGTATCCTTTATACAGCACGACAACACCCTCACTGCTGTGATGGAAAAATAAAATCAGCGTTTGCGCGCAAAAAAAGATGCAAAAAAAGATTCTCGCAAAAAACAAAACAAAAATCAAAGTGCAAAGTGCCTTTGCTGCTACAACTCCATCCTATAGGGCAAACACTGGAATTATATATTTTGAAAAGACTAACAACTATGAACAAGCCCAGCATTTGTGTCCTGGCTGTGTGTGTGTCTGTGTGGTGTGTGTGTGTGTGTGTGTGTGTGTGTGTGTGTGTGTGTGTGTGTGTGTGTGTGTGTGTGTGTGTGTGTGTGTGTGTGTGTGTGTGTGTGTGTGTGTGTGTGTGTGTGTGTGTGTGTGTGTGTGTGTGTGTGTGTGTGTGTGTGCAAAGACATTCATCTGGTACCGTACAGATGCAG
>NC_139636.1:29629069-29656569 GCF_964638095.1 Poromitra crassiceps
TTTGTTTGGACTCCAGGAAGACTCGCAGTCGTCTTGGCGGCAGCTAATGGGGATCCTTTTAAATAAACAAATAAACAAATAAAGCTACCTCCCCCTGGTAATCCAGGCGTGATGCCGACATGTCAACTGATCTGTGTGTCTGAGTCAAGACAGATAATGTTTTTGAAATATTTCGAAGCTGATAAAAACATGATTGCACAAGCTTTGTGGTGTCTGCTCAAAACATTAATTAGTGTCGAACCATATTCTTAGTTAAGAATGCAGAATGTGAGCCCACTACTCTCACTCTCTCTCTCTCTCTCTCTCTCTCTCTCACTCTCTCTCTCACTCTCTCTCTCTTTCTCTCTCTCTCACTCTCTCTCTCTCACACACAAACACACAAACACGGTCTCACTTACCCAAAAGGCCTCTGAGCAGGCAGGGTGAGGTGGACAGGTGGACCATACTCTGACGTGGGGTCAGTCCTCGGCTCTGTAGTGCTTTCAGCTCTGCGCAGTGTGTGTGTACACACACACACACACACACACACACACACACACACACACACACACACACACACACACACACAGGGGTACACCACCACACAACGACAAACGCTCTGGTCTGCAACTCTTCAGTGTATGTGTGTTCAGTGGGACACACAGGTGCTCCTGGGGTCTTCAGGTGTTCACAGCATGGTCCAGCTCTTCTGAACACGCTGGCTGAACAGCATGCCACACCTCTGCTGCTCTCTGCTCTCAACAGCCTGAAAACAAGGAACCCAAAACACACAACAGTCACAGACAGCAAAACACACAGTCACAGACGGAAAGAGGGTCTAACAGTCATTCAAGCGAGATGGTACGAGATGAGGGGTTTCCCAGAGCTGCAGCTCCACCTGCTATTGGTCCGTGATCGGCAAGCTGCGCCATCATCATTAGACAGGCTACCTGTCAATCAGCTCCAAAACACTCTTTTCTATCATCTATTTGACTTGAAACAGCGAGTTATATAAAAAGGCATTCCCCATACAGAAAGGTGAAATTAGCTATAGAGGCCAAAACCATGTTTGGATCAGTCTGTAAACATGTTTAATCCTGTTAGTAACATTTGAACATGGTGGTGAACAGAGAATGACTCCCTCTTGGATACAGCCTCAAGTGGCCATTCGAGGGAATCACAGCTTTCAGTAGCACTTCCTCTGTCAAACCCTGAGCTGAGCTAGCCCACTGAGAAGGTAAGTTCACTTTGTGCCTTCAGGCGTCTGTTTTCCTCAACTCAGTGAACTTCCAGCAGGCCTGACAATGTGTTCAGAACCTCTGCTGAGATCCAATCAGCTGTATCGTGTCCACACATGTTTTATCACTGATACAGTTACTACTGTCTTCTTTTTGACACTATTAGCTACTAGTAGTGGTGATGCTAAATTTAGCCTACTGACCCAGGGGGGGTGTGGTCTGAACAGGGTGCATGATGGGACCACACCATAGTTCTCCACACTGGGCTTGTATTCTCTGTCCTGGATGGCTAAATCAAACTCCACAGTGAGAAAACACCACAGAGGTTCTACTTCCATACAAAAACAATCTTTCTTGACTTCTTCATTGAGGACAACAGGACTGGAGAACCTCTGGAAACTAACAACTGTGGTCCTCCTGTGGCCCTTCCCCCCACCCCACACACACACACACCCTCACACACACACACACACACACACACAGAGACGCCCCCCCCCCCCCCACACACACACACACACACACACACACACAGAGACACCCCCCACCCCCACCCCCACACACAGATACACCCCCCCACCACCCCCCCACACACACACAGATACACCCCCCCTCACACTCACACACACAGACACCCCTCCCCACACACACACACACACACAGATGCCCCCCACCCCTCACACACACACAGAGATGCCCCCCACCCCACCCCCACACAGACCCCCCCCCCCCACACACACACACACACAGACCCCCCCCCCCCCCACAGCAGAGAAAACATCAGCTCCTTGGTGGAGGTAATAAAAGAGGTTGGAGCAGCAGTGCATGGCGAGGCGAGGCGAGACATGCTGACTCGACAGCAGTCAGTCAGTCAGTCAGTCAGTCAGTCAGTCTCTCAGTCAGGCAGTCAGGCAGTCAGTCAGTCAGTCAGTCAGTCTCTCAGTCAGGCAGTCAGGCAGTCAGTCAGTCAGTCAGTCTCTCAGTCAGGCAGTCAGGCAGTCAGTCAGTCAGTCAGTCAGTCTCTCAGTCAGGCAGTCAGGCAGTCAGTCAGTCAGTCAGTCTCTCAGACAGGCAGTCAGTCAGTCAGTCAGTCAGTCAGTCAGTCAGTCCCGCTGGGAAGACGGGCCAAAGAAAGACACACATTCATCTCTGCCTCCAACGTTTCCTCTCATTCTCTGTGAAGCCTGAGAATTCACACCAACACCTCGTGCTGCTCACTGATCCTAGATGCTTTCTCCACTGTGTTACTACGCTCAGCTCAGCTGTACACCATGTTTTCTCTGTTAGGTTCTATGCACAGTTTGATCCACCATGGGGAACAATGTTCTGCTAAGGTGCCCCAACACCACAGAGAGCAATGTTCTGCTAAGGTGCCCCAACACCACAGAGAGCAATGTTCTGCTAAGGTGCCCCAACATAGATGTTGTTACTGGGCCACTTTCAAAGGGATGGCGTTCAGTTCTATTCATCAATTCCCATTAAAAGTGTTAGATGGAAAATAAGTGACTCTTTCACAGCTGAGCTGGCATCAGATCAGTCAAACTGAAACCTTCATGCAGACCTCCTGCGGCAACCCAGGACCTTTCTTCTTCTCCTCATGGAGTCAAAATAATGCTCCTGCTTTCAATGTGTTGGCAGTAAAATCACAGCTGTCATCATCACAGACACTTCCAGCAGCATCTGAGAGGAATGTTTCCTCCGACAGAAGTCAGTCAACTATCCATGAACTTTTGTACTGTTTGTTTGTTTGTTTGCCCAGCATCCATCTTGCTAGAGATATCTCAGATGCAGCTGCTGTCGACAAAATGATGCATTTCACCACTGAATTCTGGCTTTTTAACAAAAGATTAATACACTGAATGGCCTGAGGGGGGTGCTACAATTACAGCTGAATGACATCCAGCATGTGCAGCGATTAGGCCCAGAGGTGGACTGCATTAACACTTTGAGTGCCACGGCCCTTGGGCAAAAGGTGCTGTACTGTGCCACATAGGCCGCAATGCATTTTAATATAGCCATATCATTTTTTGTGTTCCTCTTATATGGACAACCAATAGCCTCAATGAAACTTTGAACCCTTCTGTTTCATTTAAAAAAAAAACTGTGTTTATAAACCGTTCCATTTTGGAAATACACCCCTCTGAAAAAGAGTGTTTTCGACCGAAAAGAGCATGCTGAAATTAGTTTTTGAGATAATCACATCTTTATGTTAGAAAGGCGACAGAATGAATTCTGCTTTGAGTTCGAGCCTGCTGCTTGCTGCCTGGGTGTGTGTGTGTCAATGGTTGTATGCTGTTAGTGCCCTGCGTGCCCACCCCCCTCCTCCCCCTCCTCCGTGGTGGGAGGAGTCGAGTGTCTCTGCTCTGCGGTTTGCTCTGTTTGCTCTGAACTGAAAAGTCCGCTGACTGCATCCCCCGCTCCTTCACAGCGTGTCCTCGGCTCCAATGTAACAACAATGTAACCCCTCAGAAAGACGCCGCTGTCGCCGTGTCGGCAACTAAATCATATGGATGGACTATCGCAGCACACACGGATGGGGCTCAACCGTGGCAGCAGATGACTGCTGTTCACAGCCACAGCCAAGTAACGTTATGCTTCAAGCATATCAATGGCGATTTCCGTTTCCTCATGACTTCTTCTCTCTTCTCTCCTGGCCTCTGTCTAATCGGGAGGGCACTGTCGCCACCTAAGGGTTCTGTAAAATAGGCTAGACACATTCAACAGCTCCCATATTGTAAGAGGCGATGTAAGAGGCTTAGATCGACATTCCCCCGTCAAAATATGAATTTGGAGTTATTGACGCCATATGGCGTCGCTGGCACTCAATGTGTTAAGCATGCAGGACAACAACAACAACAACAACAACAACAACAACAACAACACACTGAAGAAGCCACTGAGACTGTGTGGACGCCTTAGATGCAATCATTCCATAAAGCCACCAATTTAGTGAATTGTTTGCTAAATGAAATCCCAAAGCGTCGTCACCATAAGTGGGAGCTGAAATAGCACGGATGAAGACAGATCGAAGCACTGCAAGACTCTGATTCAGCAAAACAAGGTCATGTGTTCATTCATATTAAATTAGTACTGTCGTACATTCTGTCATAATAATACAGTATTTCTCCATGCAAGTTTTAGCTGAGTTAGGTTGAGCTGCGCGGTGCCCCAATCCCAGCAATCAAGCCTATTTCATCTGTACTAAACACAGCAATCATGTGGTAATTAATTAATTACACATATGTGTTTTCTGATACAGGATTCACAGGAACAAAATCCAGCCTGTTTCTGTCCAGCAAAGCTTGCATCAGGTCCTCTCACTGTATCTCAGGCTCTTGGGTGTAGCATCAGGTCCTCTCACTGTATCTCAGGCTCTTGGGTGTATCAGGTCCTCTCACTGTATCTCAGGCTCTTGGGTGTAGCATCAGGTCCTCTCACTGTATCTCAGGCTCTTGGGTGTCGTCAACTCAGCAAGAATGAGTACAATGCCTGACATCGTGATCACATCACATCATAGATCTTCTATTACTGTCTAGATGATTCACCTCAGGCTCCGCCAATTCTAACAAATGGTCGCCGCAACTCTCCCAAATGGTCACATGGTCACCTGACCTCTCCCCTGACATGTTGTGAGAGGACTGTGCCTGGTGACCTCTCCCCTGACATGTTGTGAGAGGACTGTGCCTGGTGACCTCTCCCCTGACGTGTTGTGAGAGGACTGTGCCTGGTGACCTCTCCCCTGACGTGTTGTGAGAGGACTGTGCCTGGTGACCTCTCCCCTGACGTGTTGTGAGAGGACTGTGCCTGGTGACCTCTCTCCTGAAGTGTTGTGAGAGGACTGTGCCTGGTGACCTCTCTCCTGAAGTGTTGTGAGAGGACTGTGCCTGGTGACCTCTCCCCTGACGTGTTGTGAGAGGACTGTGCCAAATCTGTTGCCAAATCTCACGAGAGTGTGTTGCTGAGATAGAGACAGGTCTTGAACAAGTGTAATTTTCTCCTGATCTATCGGTCTGAAAAATGCCATTTTAGTGTCAGAATATTCTGAAGACATGTGGCTTCGGAGAATGGGCCGAATATTTACTTTAATGAATATGGGGGCGAAATAATCTGTCATAATCTGAGATCACGTTGACTTTTCCCGTTGACTCCAATAGACCCAGACCGGCCGAAAACCTCCAAAGGGGGCGTGTCCATGGAAACCCATTAGCAAAACACGTGTGGCAAAATGACAGGAAGTGAGTTGAAGTTGAACCGTCTTGCTTGAAATCCCATCGTCAAACTGGCACCCTCCAATGTCCTTACTTAAAGTCCCTCCAATGTCCTTACTTAAAGTCCCTGGAAACCAGAAATCATTTTTAATTATTTAGCATTTTGAGTTCATCACATCACAGGAACCTATGTTATAATAAGCCACCAGCCAAATTTGAACGATGATGAACGTCGCAAAGTATATAAATTTAGGTTTGACAGTCATGACAAAAGTCATGAGAATCAATTCGATTTTAGATGGTCTTTTCTCCCGCGGACTGTGTGGGCGTGTCCCGTGTGTGTGTGCGTGCAGGACTGCAGCAGGTCTCCTCCGAGAGAGAGAGAGAGAGCGAGAGAGAGAGGGAGGGAAACAGAGAGAGAGAGAGAGAAGGAAAGAGAGATGGAGTGTGTGTGTGTGTTCGCTCGTTGCATACTGACAGAGAGGAAGATCGACTCTGCCGCTGCGAGTGAACAGCGCTACTGTGTGTGTGTGTGTGTGTGTGTGCGCGCGTGCGTGCGTGCGTGTGATTCGATTAAATCTTATGACGTGATAAGATCCTGCATTTTAGCACCGCGCGCACCGCTCTCCTCAATGAGGAAGTGGAAATCCAGACCTTATAGAAAAGTGGCGATTTTGGGGGTTTGGGTTGAAACTAATGTCCCCTACTTTCTGAGGCACACAATTACTCACATAAGACCCTACATTTAATAGTTAGAAGGTTTTTGTGGATTTTGCTTTCCAGGGACTTTAACAATATTGGGTTCACCTTCACAGGAGAATCTGCTGCCTAGGCTCCTCCCTGTTGTGTAAGATAGGCAACGATTAGCGCTAGTACTTATAACACCGATTAGAGCAGAGCCGGTTGGCAAAATGCCTCGTCTCGCCTCCCCCGTGAAAGAAGAGAATCATGTTACATCACTGACTACATCTGGTGGTAGTCTGGTATCTCCCCACCGTGAAAAGACTTTTTGGGGGGATTTCTTTGGACAAGCGTGTCACTCACAAGCAGCAGATGTTTTAACTTTGGGAATTACCAAAGAATCAGCAGCACAGCAGCAACTCTCTCTACACATCTGAGAGTAAACAGTTCAGAGATGAGTCAGCAAAGCCTTCCTCCACCTCTCTAAATTCCCCTCCCTCTCTCTCTGTCACTCTCTCTCTCTCTGCGTCACTCTCTCTCTCTCTCTCCCTCTCTCTGTGTCACTCTCTCTCTCTCTCTCCCTCTCTCTCTCTGCGTCACTCTCTTCGTCTTAATGCTTTTGCCAGATGCACAAAGCCTCGGTCGACAGAGAGAGAGAGAGACAGAGAGAGAGAGAGAGAGAGAGAGTCTGCAGTTTGCCGACAGCTCATTGGCCGTCTGTCTGATTGATTGATTGATTGCCAAGGAGATTGCATGAAATCATCATGAGTCATAACCAGTGAAAATGAATGATGACAGTCAGTTCTGCATGCTGCTGTGGCAGCCAGCCAGCCAGTCAGGCAGGCAGACAGGCAGACAGACAGACAGCCAGCCAGCCAGGCAGACAGACAGGCAGACAGACAGACAGACAGACAGACAGGCAGACAGACAACCTGTGACATTAAATGTGCTTAAAAATGTGTTGAGGAAATGTACAAATCACTAAACAGAATGTGATTGATGAAACCGTTCAAAAGATGAGACTTTGAACAATGCAATGTTGATAGTGAAAGTGGAGTGGTCTCCATTAGAGCCATGTCTCCATTAGAGCCATGTCTGTCCGGAGGGTTTGACAATCACAGGAAAGAACCTCAGCGAGTCCTACTGGCCCAACACAAGTCTTAATGACTCTGGCTCTGAGCCACTCATAGACTGGAGACACTATGTTTGTTGATATGAAATTTAAGCCATGGCTATAAAAAATTTTTTTTACCTTTGAGACACATAAAAACGTGTTACGGCTGAGTAACTGAAACCCACTCTTCTGGTTCTGCAGCATAAAACAAATACTATTGTCAGGTATTATTGTTTAAGAGAGACGCGGGTGGGCTAATTTTTTTTAAGTTACATTACGGAGCATTCACCCATTGGTAATAAAAAAACACATTTATTTCTTCCTAAATCTTACGGAATGGACCTTTAAACAAAGCGACAGTAACCTAACCGACAGAAGTGCTGATCTAGCTTCAGGTGGGATCACAACATTCACCACCCAGCCCTAAAGGGATCAGGGGACCCGTCTTAACAGTAAGAACAGATCAGAGGTTTTACCTTTTGACATCTTCTCAAAGGTCTCATTCATTATTAGAAAACATTACACCGACTGTCACTCAAGCCAAAGAATCCAGCAGAGTGAAAGTGGAGCTGCTTGAGACATGTTATTTCCAGGTCACCGTGACACTGGAGTCAGTCCAGCAGCACTGATGCAGCAGTGAGGGATGGTCGCCAGTAAAAACTCCACTGCTCCACCCAGAACTAAGACGAGAAGAAACCTCTGGCTGCAGTGTGGAAATCTTGTTTTGGACACTTTTATAGACATTCCCCTCCCCACCATGTCAAGTTTAACATAGAGACTACAGCCAGCTTCAACGCAATGATTGATGTGGTTGTCAAGTCAGTATGCTTTACGTTCAGTTCACTGCATTCAACAACAGAGTCACTGAGTTCAGCTTGGGACACACAACCCTTCCTCTGAGGGTATATACATTACATACGCACATTATGAGACATGCAACCATCACTCCCAGACTGCAGACAACAACAAACTAAAGCTTCTTCTTTTTAATACAGTCCAAATGTGATTTGAGAGATGTTTGGAAGTTTACTGTACAAAAAGTTCACAATTTGTTTTTAATGGAGATGTATTTCTATTGTTGTGGTTTTTGGTTTTCAAAAGAATGGTTTAGGAAGCTATTTTTGAGGGTTACAAGTGTGAATGATTGTTTGTTGCTGGAGGGTACTCGCCTCGGGGTAGCTTCAACTGATAAGAAAGTAGGACAGCCTGTGGCTTTCAGTCACTACTATAGAATGTTGACATTATCGATACTGGAAGGCTGGCTTTACACGGTGAAACTTTCAGGTTGCAAATTGCATGAAACATCATTTCCATGCAACTTGACATTAAAGCAATTTAAAAAGAATCAAGTCTGGTGCAACAACACGTTTCACTAAGTTAGTTTGACTAAAACAAGTGAGCTACATTGGTCATGTTTCATCTGTCTTATTGTTTCTCCTTTTCTCTCTCTTGCTACAGTAGATGAACTGTATCAAGTAGGCAGTGTGTCATTCATTCATTGTTGCATCTTTGTATCTTATTTTGTATAGTTTTCTAGCTGGACATCAGGATCACTTCAGACGTGTTGTATCAGTTCAGACGTGTTGTATCAGGTTGTCTTCTGCGGCTGGCTACTTTCTTTCATCATAGCTGTGCTGGAGAACAGGAAGAAGCTACTTATCAGCCTTTTGTTGTTCAGAGAGTTTTGCAACTGTTGCAGCTGAGTTTCACACAAGTTTCCAGTGTGTTGCAGAGGACCATGCAAATCATTTGCAACTTCACCTCAGATTTAACCAACTAAAGTTGTGTTAAAGTTTCACCGTGTAAAGCCAGCCTTACAGGCAATGGACACCAGATGCGTTGCGGATCCGGCAGATCGACTCTCGGCCATGTTAACTGATGGGCGATACATTAAAAATTACGCACCTGTTCTATCTTTGTGGGATCCCGCATCCGTCTGACAGATGACATGAGTGTGTGCACAGCCACGGCCCACACCGCATCTGTCCCGGAGGCGGTGTACATTAGCCCTTAAGTCTGTTTATACTTGTTGTATATTAATTAGTACTTGTATATTAGATTGCATAATGTATTTTGTATTGTGTGTGATGACAATGAAAGTACAACTATTAGATAATAATTAGGTTGCGCCCAGTTTCTCTTCTCCTCTTATGCTGTCTCTTTACACACACACACACACACACACACACACACACACACACACACACACACACACACACACACACACACACACACACACACACACACACGCCAGTGCACCGCTGACATTGCTTGGGGCTGACTCACAGCTCTCTCCAGTCCCTTCTCTCTTCTTGGCTATCCTCTCGGATTTCCTTCCAGTCCTGCCCCGCCCCTCACCCCCTGCCCCGCCCCTCACCCCCTGCCCCCTGCCCCTCGCCCCGCCCCTCACCCCGTATCCTGCCTGCCTCTCACCCCCTGTCACTCGCCCCTCACCCCCTGCCCCATGTCCTGCCTGCCCCTCACCCCATGTCACTCGCCCCTCACCCCCTGCCCCATGTCCTACCTGCCTCTCACCCCCTGCCCCTCACCCCATGTCCTGCCTGCCTCTCACCCCCTGCCCCTCGCCCCATGTCCTGCCTGCCTCTCACCCCCTGTCACTCGCCCCCTGCCCCTCACTCCATGTCCTGCCTGCCCCTCACCCCATGTCCTACCTGCCTCTCACCCCCTGCCCCTCACCCCATGTCCTACCTGCCTCTCACCCCCTGCCCCTCACCCCATGTCCTACCTGCCTCTCACCCCCTGCCCCTCGCCCCATGTCCTGCCTGCCTCTCACCCCCTGTCACTCGCCCCCTGCCCCTCACTCCATGTCCTGCCTGCCCCTCACCCCATGTCCTACCTGCCTCTCACCCCCTGCCCCTCACCCCATGTCCTGCCTGCCCCTCACCCCCTGCCCCTCGCCCCATGTCCTGCCTGCCTCTCACCCCCTGACCCCATCAACACAACACAACAATGATTAGCCTAGGTAAACCCAGCCACCACGTGACCTGCTCTCTCAGTTCCCAGTCACTATCATAGTGACTGAGAACAGGTCTGAGAGCAGGTCACGTGGGGGATGGGTTTACCCAGGCTAAACAATGATGTCCACTATATCTCACTTACAATCCCCAACAAGTGTCAGTCATCCTAAAGCAGCCAAACGCCTCCAGCGACAGAAAGCAGTAGGCAGGGTGCCCAGTTTGCCAGTAAGCGGTCTGAAGAGCAAAGGCTGCATGTGCTGCCTATCTGCAATAGAGTCGGAGCAGAAGGATGAATGAATCCACTCTCCACTCAGTCTGGTGTCTGACTCACTCTTATGGAAACCAGAGGTTACATTAGCAAATTAATGGTCAGAAATAGCCATTCTCCTCTCACCCACAGCCTCATCATCATAACAGCAACACAGCCAATGAGAGATGACTCAAGTCAGAGAAATAAAGCGGTTTGGACACCCATGTAGGCTATTGATTAGTTATGTTATCATTTCCAGTTACTCAGGAAGTTCGACCACTCGTGCTATTGTGCACAGACTGCACACTCCATTCATGTTTACCCAATGTCCCACACGGGGATGAGTTTGGTCTGACTGGACCTGGTGACACATGACAGCTGCGAGCTTTATGTTACGCCAGGCGTTACATAACTTACAGCTATCTATCAGGCATCTGTTCAATTTCACCCTTAGCTTTCCCCAGCTATTAGCAACAAAGCGCCACCTGAGCCCCGCGCACGCACTGGGCGAAAGTGAAAGTAACACACCTCAACTGGGCAACACACACACACACACACACACACACACACACACACACACACACACACACACACACACACACACACACACACACACACACACACACACACACCGCACACGCACGTGTGTGCACACACACACGCACGCGCACACACCTGTATCCAAGAGAAAGAACGAAGTTCGTGCTCTTCAAATCTCCATCCAGGTTTAGGGAGCAGACACGCGCAGCACGGGCGCACACGCACGCGCCTCTTATCTTCTCGGGTCCAGCCTGGGATGGCGCGAGGTGCGTAAAGGCTGTGTAGAGTCACTTTCTATCCCCGTGGAGAGCTGCCTGTCTCATGAATGATCCTCCAAAGTCCAGCAGACTCTGTGACGGTCCACGCTGTCGGAGTGCGTTCTGCTCGAGCGTCTGGCCAGCCAAGTGCGCAACAGGCTGAGCTACTAGCGAGTGAACTGCTCCCTCCAGCTGCGAGGACTGGAGACAAGACACATGTCACTGACGCCCACCGGAAGCTAGCGACGTTCGCTTTCAAAATAAAAGCTCACAGCCAGGTCGCACAGCAGCACCACCTGCGATCAGAGGTGGGTAGTCCTCCTTTGTTGTGTGTGTGTGTGTGTGTGTGTGTGTGTGTGTGTGTGTGTGTGTGTGTGTGTGTGTGTGTGTGTGTGTGTGTGTGTGTGTGTGTGTGCGTGCGTGTGTGTGTGTGTGTGTGTGTGTGAAGTTCATGTCCCTCAACTATGATGTCATGCAATTGCTTGACTGTGATGTCATCAGGCAGTTGTGATGTCATCAGTGATGTCACTCGAGCAATTGTCTTCTCTGGGTGTGATTTTTTTTAATGAGATAGGCTACTTTTTTACTCTTACTCAAGTCACTAGAGTAACTAATGTCACTAGAGTAATGTGTTTGTTTAGCTACATACCCACCACACACTTTAGGGAAATCCCTGTGTCATTTTAGTAGCCTCCTTGATTATGCCCATTATTTACACAGTGGCTAAAAACAAAACAAACAAACAAAACAAAAGCGTGGATCTTATTTTGGATGTGGTGAGCGGAAGTCCCATTAATTAATCGCCTCGAACTTGACACTAGTTGGACGCACGTCGGGGTCTCCACAGTTTAAGTTTCGACTCGCTCATGCTCCACCTTCACTTTCACTACTGCTGCGTCACCACCCGCCAATCAGTTCTTATGCTACCTGCCTTTAAAGAAAACAGAAAGAGCAGAAGGACACACAGTAGGTTCAAGAACATAGGCTAATAAGCAAGTACACGTTTGCATTGGAAAGAAGTGGAACTACTTCGCCCATTTGGCAGATTTCCCCACTTGTTAAATAACGTAGGACACAGACACAGTGCATCCAGCGCCGCCACAGCCGCCCACACCGTCCATTATGGATCCTTCTGGACTTTACAGTGCAGGCATCTCCACATCTGGCAAACATCACACCGCAGACAGACAGACAGACAGGCCACTGAGGCCGGGTCAGTGGGTGGTGTTTGTCTGTGGTGGTGGTGGTGTCAGTCATGATTATGATGTCATCAGTGATAGTGTCACTCGAGCAATAGTGATGTCACTCGAGCAATTGTGATGTCATCAGTGATGTAATAAATCCTTCCTGGTGTAAGCCGATGGCGCACAGTTGCACGATGGTGCCTATAGGTAGGTGGGTTGGCGCTGTCTGTCAGTCCAGAGTCTCCACCCTAGGAATCGAGCGCACGTAGCGCGCGAGATTATACAAAATAAAATAGCCATATCCTTATGCACCAGCCTGATATCTATCTATCTATCTATCTATCTATCTATCTATCTATCTATCTATCTATCTATCTATTGTGTCTATCTGTCTATCTTCTATCATCTATCTATCTCTCTATCTGTCTATCTATCTATCTTCTATCTATCTATCTATCTATCTATCTGTCTATCTGTCTATCTTTCTATCATCTCTCTGTCTATCTGTCTATCTATCTTCTATCTATCTTCTATCTATCTATCTATCTATCTATATATCTGTCTATCTCTCTGTCTATCTTCTATCTATAGCTATCTATCTACAGTATCTGTCTGTCTGTCTGTCTGTGTGTCTGTGTGTCTGTCTGTGCTGCAGTTTTGTCATTAGTGATTAGGACTTCGCTGAGGACTTCTCTGTAAAACAGAATTGATCTTTATTGTTCAGCAACAATTGATCTTTATTGTTCAGCAACAAAAAGGCAAGCTGGCGAGCTGCCAGACGTGCGGACACGAACACGACGCAGCCTCACGAACACGACGCAGCCTCACACTCGCTCTCTGAAGACTTGGAACTGCTGGAGACGGCATCATGAGTTATTACAGATGACCTCGAAACAGCCCAGAGCCAAACCTCCACCACAGAGGACAGATCCGTGTCCTGTCGGTTCAGCCCGGCTGCTGAGTGACCTCAGAGGGGGAAAGCCCACAGGGAGCTTTGGTTTTTGGCTGTTTGGGTGTTTTTAGCTTCTGTGTTTTTCCTATAGGCCGAGGCCTTGTTGTGCCATGTAGGATTTCCCCCTTTCAAGAGTGATCTGGCCAAGAAAGTATGTGCCATGATCAGAAATCATGTGCCATGATGATCAGAAATCATGTGCCATGATGATCAGAAATCATGTGCCATGATGATCAGAAATCATGTGCCATGATGATCAGAAATCATGTGTCATGATGATCAGAAATCATGTGTCATGATGATCAGAAATCATGTGTCATGATGATCAGAAATCATGTGCCATGATCAGAAATCATGTGCCATGATGATCAGAAATCATGTGTCATGATGATCAGAAATCATGTGCCATGATGATCAGAAATCATGTGCCATGATGATCAGAAATCATGTGCCATGATCAGAAATCATGTGTCATGATGATCAGAAATCATGTGCCATGATGATCAGAAATCACGTGCCATGATGATCAGAAATCATGTGCCATGATCAGAAATCATGTGCCATGATGATCAGAAATCATGTGCCATGATGATCAGAAATCATGTGCCATGATGATCAGAAATCATGTGCCATGATGATCAGAAATCATGTGCCATGATCAGAAATCATGTGCCATGATGATCAGAAATCATGTGCCATGATGATCAGAAATCATGTGCCATGATGATCAGAAATCATGTGCCATGATGATCAGAAATCATGTGCCATGATCAGAAATCATGTGCCATGATCAGAAATCATGTGCCATGATGATCAGAAATCATGTGCCATGATCAGAAATCATGTGCCATGATGATCAGAAATCATGTGCCATGATGATCAGAAATCATGTGCCATGATGATCAGAAATCATGTGCCATGATGATCAGAAAGCATGTGCCATGATCAGAAATCAATGTAAGTTGCAAACATGCCAGCAAGATCAAATCATGTGTAGCCTATTTAGATCATTGATTCTCGACCGTTTTCATGTCAATTACCCCTAATCGTATTGTAGAGAGATAACATCAGGACTGATCTGTGTATTGTAGTATAACATCATAACTACTACTATACTACTGTACTCTATAGTTCACTTCGGTAGCCGATTACAACTCAGCTCACCTGTGGGCTGCTCCACTCCACCCATTCAGAGTCTGCGTCATGACCTTGGTCTCGGGGTCATGACCTTGGTCTCGGGGTCATGACCTTGGTCTCGGGGTCATGACCTTGGTCTCGGGGTCATGACCTTGGTCTCGGGGTCATGACCTTGGTCTCGGGGTCATGACCTTGGTCTCGGGGTCAGGTCGGGGACAATTAAGAGAACCAAAAATATGCCCCTAGTTTTGTAAGGCTTGCAGGGAGTAAATGTAGACAGCGCAGGCAGTGTGGTTGCACTGGGGCCTGTGGGGTAGAGGGGGCCTGAGACATATGTTTAGCGGAGAACAGGCCCTGACGAGTAGCCTACTATGGGGAATATAATGTTACGGCACCATGTCCAGGCCCTGTGGTTGACGAACCACAACTCCACAGCGGTACTAAAACAGCATTTTAAAAAGTCTGCGATGTTGAGAACTCTAAAGGCGCGCGGGCCCTGGGTGATAGATACACTGTTACTCTCGTTATGAATAATATGAGGATATTTAAGGTGATTTTAGCTGAACTGACGAGTGACAGTCTGGTGTCTAGACCGGGCCCTATAGTATACTGGCAGGCTATTCATATGTCGTTAATGTGGAGTTGATTTTTAGATGTAGGATATCTGGAAGAAATCAGCTGCTCTCAGGCGCTGATGTTTATTTTCACGTTTCAGCACTTTGACCGCCTTTATGTTAGCTCGTGTCAGAGCACTATCCATGCTTCTGATAGCTTTCTCTTTGACCTCTCTACTTCCCCAATAGAATAGCCTAAGTAACTCAACTGTCAAATCAATATATTGTTGGATATATATATATACCGTATATATATATATATATATATATATATATATATATATATATATATATATATATATATATATATATATATATATATATATGACTGGACTGCCTCCGTGTCTCTCAGGGTGCCGTCAAAGTTCTTCCCAAGGCTCTTCATGGGCTTCTCAGACACTGAGGGAATTAGGTCTCCATCAAGGTAGAAGCGGTACTTGTCCTCCACTCTCCACTTCCTCAGGAGGACCAGGGACCTGGACTTCCTCAGGAGGACCAGGGACCTGGACTTCCTCAGGAGGACCAGGGACGTGGATTTGGCTGGTTTGAACACCATCCTCGCCCATGTGATGATGATCCTTTCCAGTCTTCGCAGGAGCCCAGCGACCTAACTAGACCCAGTTCTCTGTAAAGCCCTCTGAGACGTGCTGGTGAATTAGGGCTATATTACAAATCAACTTGACTTGACTGGACGACTCCTGACAGACGGTAAACCGCACCATTCCCAGATTCGTCACAGCCGGAGTGAAACTGTGGTGGTGGGACGCCTGCAGGGTCTGAGCCCGTGTGATGGGACGCCTGCAGGGTCTGAGCCCGTGTGATGGGACGCCTGCAGGGTCTGAGCCCGTGTGATGGGACGCCTGCAGGGTCTGAGCCCGTGTGGTGGGACGCCTGCAGGGTCTGAGCCCGTGTGATGGGACGCCTGCAGGGTCTGAGCCCGTGTCATGGACGCTTCCTTTCTATCACCGTTTCAAATTCTTACAACAACGGAGTAAAAACAGATTTGTGGCCGGAGGAAGTGAGTGAGTCATGTTGGTCTCCTCTGCCGTGAAACCACTGAGGTGCTCTTTGCTCTTTGCTGCTGCAGCCCAGCGCCTCCGAGGAGGAGAATGCAGTCCCCTGGACGGGTGCAGCCATGAGGTGGAGGACAAACAGCTATAAATACTCTGATAGATAAATAAATGAATAAATAAATAAAACAACAAATTACATGCAAATGATCAAATGAATATGAATGATAATGACTGAAAATAAAGAGAAAAGCATGTAAGCCACATCCTGTAAACGCGTGGAACCAGGCAGCGGGCTGAGCCAGGGCCCAAGTCCCTCTGAGGTTCTGAAGCCCGGCAGGCCAGCCGGACATTCTGACAACTATTGTGACAAATTGTATTTTTCCATCATCTTCTTCCTTTAATTTCATGTTTGTTTCCCCACTAATGCCTAACCCCTAACCTCTGATACCACACATCCAGTGCCCTGCGCACGCGCACATACACACACACACACGCACGCACACGCACACACACACACACACACACACACACACACACACACACACACACACACACACACACACACACACACACACACACACACACACACTAGTTGGATCAGAATGAATAGTCATTCCTTCGGAAGGTTAAAGGGTAGGGAGCACATCCTCCCACCAGTCGTGTGTGTTTGTGTGTGTGTGCATGCATGTGTGTGTGTGTGTGTGTGTGTGTGTGTGTGTGTGTGTGTGTGTGTGTGCATGCATGTGTGCCGTGGCTTTCTGATTGGTTTTCGGACAGGGGGTGTGGGGGTGGAGCTTATGGGGTTATGCAGGGGTTATGCGGTTGGGGAAGTCTAAGAAGGACTTCCGGGTAAACTCTCGAGAGCTGCTGGAGGTCACACAGATGAGAGCACGCGGCAGTGAGGAGCCATTTTGTGTCAAAGACAGTGGGTGCTGTATTCCCTACATCCCTACATTCCCTGTGCAGTTATGAGATTGCGGTGGCGGTGATGAAGTGTGTTGTGTTCAGCCTAGACTGAGAGATGAAGCCAGAGTAATCATAATATTAGATTAATAAAAAAAAACACTCAAAGCCAACCGTAACAGTAATAAAACAATAAATCAGAAATTATTTTTAAATTGATTTACACTACTACCTAACTCAAACTCGGGCCCAGAGAATGTCAAAATAATCCCAGATGGGACTCTGGGGTTTTCTCCTAACTATTTTGGACCTGAATTGTGTAAACTGTTGGCTTTGGCAAAGCTGGCACTTCTTCTGACAACAAGTCGCCTGTTCGTGTTCAGTCAAACAAGTCAACTGTCTTTATTACCCGTTCCAGAGTTCTTCAACACCTGGTTGTGAGTTTAGCGTAGCTACCACCTGCAAACTCACCTCTGGCAAACATGAGTGCGGCTGCAGAATGTAATAACGCGTGGGTCTCTATTGCTGCGTCTGTGTGTAAGTTTGATTGTTTTACAAGAAGAATGTTGTGGCCACCGATCCCAACAGTAGATCAGCAAATACTGGTGGTGAACCACTCATAAACAACAAAAAGTGGACACAGTGAAAATGTTGCGCCAAAGTCTGGAAGTCTAATCTGTTGTGACCAGCTTCAAATTATAGCCCACCTCAAAACCCATCAGCGATCCACTCCTAGACCCACTGCAGACGACGCGGTCAACATGGCACTCCCCTCCCTGCTCCCTCCTTCAGCACCTGGACTCCCCCGGCAACTTCAACGCCAGGATCCTGTTGGTGGACTTCAGCTCCGCGTTCAAGACCATCTCCCCAGCTCTTCTCCAGGACCAGCTGTCCCAGCTGAACGTGCCACTTCCCATCTTCCATTTTTAGCCTTCAAACCGGAAGTCATTGGCTCCAACTGTCTCACTCACTCGCTGTCTGTTGTGCTCAATAGCCTCGTCAATAGTGCGTCGTCAACCCTCCTCCGCTCCAACATCCCGTTTTTAAGAAGCTTCAGCTGAGACGTTCAGATGACTGGTTGAAACGTCAGCCTTAATGACTAAATGTCACAAATTACATTTGCGTTGCCGGTGGTGCCTGGTCCTGTAGCCTAATGGGTCTGTCAGAGACCAGAACCAGTACACTGTGGTGTGACCTAGTTCTTCCTCAGTCCGAGTGGCCCTTCTGGCAAACATCTACATCTGATAGCTTGTTTAACTGTGCAGCTTTGAAATGTGTTTGATTTTTCTTTTTCTTTTTTATGATTTTAAGTAAACGGACAAGAAATGCATCTGGATCATTTTTTGAGTGATATTTCAAAGACATTCTAAGGTGTTTTCATACGATATACTTATATACAATATTAAGTATATTCTAACCCTTTATATACTTATAGACATTGGTTTATCTCTTGTGTTGTTCAGATATGAGCTAGAAACGCTGGATGCCAGAAGAAGAGAAGATGAGTGTAATGTATAAGTAGTGGTCAGAATGAGACAGATTGAAGCTGTGTGCAGAGAGCAGCAGTGGGAAGTCTCAACACTAAATCATCTCAATTAGATCGTAATCTTTCAAAATGCAGTTGTGTATCTACTAGATGAGCCGGGATAAAGCAGCGCTGTGCTCAGACAGACTGATCGAGACAGAGATAGGCAGAGCCGGAGACACACAAACAGAGAGAGAGTTCAGACCTCAAGAAGCCAGAGGTCAGCCGACAGTGTCTGTAGAATCCCCTGTCTAGATTTAAACACCGAGCGCAAATTCAATTTGACTGTCTAAATCTAATTTTCATCGCCAGGGAAGAGTGAGACACTGCATCGATTTGAACTTTGAAGCACATTGAGCAGACAGACAGGTCTGAAGCGCATTGAGCAGACAGGTCTGAAGCACATTGAGCAGACAGGTCTGAAGCACATTGAGCAGACAGGTCTGAAGCAGACAGGTCTGAAGCACATTGAGCAGACAGGTCTGAAGCAGACAGGTCTGAAGCACATTGAGCAGACAGGTCTGAAGCAGACAGGTCTGAAGCACATTGAGCAGACAGGTCTGAAGCACATTGAGCAGACAGACAGGTCTGAAGCAGACAGGTCTGAAGCACATTGAGCAGACAGGTCTGAAGCACATTGAGCAGACAGGTCTGAAGCACATTGAGCAGACAGGTCTGAAGCACATTGAGCAGACAGGTCTGAAGCAGACAGGTCTGAAGCAGACAGGTCTGAAGCACATTGAGCAGACAGGTCTGAAGCACATTGAGCAGACAGGTCTGAAGCACATTGAGCAGACAGACAGGTCTGAAGCAGACAGGTCTGAAGCACATTGAGCAGACAGGTCTGAAGCACATTGAGCAGACAGACAGGTCTGAAGCAGACAGGTCTGAAGCACATTGAGCAGAAAGGTCTGAAGCAGACAGGTCTGAAGCACATTGACCAGACAGGTCTGAAGCAGACAGGTCTGAAGCACATTGAGCAGACAGGTCTGAAGCACATTGAGCAGACAGACAGGTCTGAAGCAGACAGGTCTGAAGCACATTGAGCAGACAGGTCTGAAGCACATTGAGCAGACAGGTCTGAAGCAGACAGGTCTGAAGCACATTGAGCAGACAGGTCTGAAGCACATTGAGCAGACAGGTCTGTTGCTAATATATTCATGATTCTTTTCTGGTTCATTACGCCTCCAACAATGTGAGATGTAGTCACTGGTCATATTGCATGAAGACCACATGAATGAACACTATGACCGCAGAGGCAGGTCAGAGTTCTTATGTCCAGTGATTGCCTAGCCCAGCAGTTCTCAATGTGGGCTCCACCATTGAGAGGGCATTCCCAGGGGTCCGCAGCAAATTGTTAAACTTCATTATTTCATATAAGAACAATTACAGAATCTAGACAAATAGATTTTGATCATAGTTTCACTGTTATCTCTCTATTCTGGACAAAATTATATCTAATAATACAAAATATTCTTTGGGTCTGAGAGACAAAATTAAAGTTGTTTGTAAAGTCTGGAATTTGTGAGAGAGAAAAAAATCACATCGGTTTTTAGATGAGAAATTTTGAACTTTTCTCTCAGAATTTCAGATTTTCCCCTCAAAATATTACCCCCTCCCCCCCATAGAGTAAAAAGAAAAATCACCTACAATGACCCTAGTACTCTATTACGCAAAGGTTTTCCTACTGACAATGACATGAGAAAGCTTGAGATCATGACTGGCTCTGAGTTATAGAAGAGAACATGCAACACAAGTGTGGCCTGTTAAAAGACATTTGAGTGTAATAAAATTGTAATGGAGTTATGACTGAGCTTTATGAAGTTACACGGTACTATTTGAAATATATACCTCATTTACCTCAAAGACCAGCCTTGTTTTTATTTCAGCCTCCCACCCCACTTCCCTCAAAAGACCTTTTGCTTTTTGACAGCTGCTTTTCTATAAGAATCTGTTCTTCAGCTCGCCTGGGTAAATAAAGGTCTTAAGGTCACAGGGGCTAAGGCCTTTCCCAGCATGCACAGGGCAGAGGGTAAGGAGACATTGTGGACAGGGCAGAGGGTAAGGAGACATTGTGGATAGGGCAGAGGGTAAGGAGACATTGTGGATAGGGCAGAGGGTAAGGAGACATTGTGGACAGGGCAGAGGGTAAGGAGACATTGTGGACAGGGCAGAGGGTAAGGAGACATTGTGGACAGGGCAGAGGGTAAGGAGACATTGTGGACAGGGCAGAGGGTAAGGAGACATTGTGGACAGGGCAGAGGGTAAGGAGACATTGTGGACAGGGCAGAGGGTAAGGAGACATTGTGGACAGGGCAGAGGGTAAGGAGACATTGTGCACAGGGCAGAGGGTAAGGAGACATTGTGGACAGGGCAGAGGTGACATTGTGGACAGGGCAGAGGGTAAGGAGACATCGTGGACAGGGCAGAAGGTAAGGAGACATTGTGCACAGGGCAGAAGGTAAGGAGACATTGTGGACAGGGCAGAGGGTAAGGAGACATTGTGCACAGGGCAGAGGGTAAGGAGACATTGTGCACAGGGCAGAGGGTAAGGAGGAGACATTGTGCACAGGGCAGAGGGTAAGGAGACATTGTGGACAGAGCAGAGAGTAAGGAGACATTGTGGACAGGGCAGAGGGTAAGGAGACATCATGGACAGGGCAGAGGGTAAGGAGACATCGTGGACAGGGCAGAGGGTAAGGAGACATCGTGGACAGGGCAGAGGGTAAGGAGACATTGTGCACAGGGCAGAAGGTAAGGAGACATTGTGGACAGGGCAGAGGGTAAGGAGACATTGTGCACAGGGC
Organism: Poromitra crassiceps; assembly: GCF_964638095.1. Classification (NCBI taxonomy): domain Eukaryota; kingdom Metazoa; phylum Chordata; class Actinopteri; order Beryciformes; family Melamphaidae; genus Poromitra; species Poromitra crassiceps. Next base: position 29,650,447 of record NC_139636.1, read on the forward strand.
AGAGGGTAAGGAGACATTGTGCACAGGGCAGAGGGTAAGGAGGAGACATTGTGCACAGGGCAGAGGGTAAGGAGACATTGTGGACAGGGCAGAGGGTAAGGAGACATCGTGGACAGGGCAGAGGGTAAGGAGGAGACATTGTGGACAGGGCAGAGGGTAAGGAGACATCGTGGACAGGGCAGAAGGTAAGGAGACATTGTGGACAGGGCAGAGAGTAAGGAGACATCGTGGACAGGGCAGAGGGTAAAGAGACATTGTGGACAGGGCAGAGGGTAAGGAGACATCGTGGACAGGGCAGAGGGTAAGGAGACATTGTGGACAGGGCAGAGAGTAAGGAGACATCGTGGACAGGGCAGAGGGTAAGGAGACATCGTGGACAGGGCAGAGAGTAAGGAGACATTGTAGGGCCCTGCTCTGTCACCCTTGATATATTTCAACAAACGGACTTGTGGTTACAGGTCTATAAAAGTCTACAATTCCATTGTTCTAAGTGGACAAATTTAGGATCTGGCCAAGTACAGAGGCAAAACCATGCCCCATCACACGGCACTGGAACAGCTGTGTGCACTTTGTTGTAGCTGAGTGCTTCTTATTCTTCTGTGACAAATCTTTCTACGGTCTTTAACCCAAATAAGCTGCTGTCAACAGTCCCAACTGACACAGGCATTGAAGTAGCTTCATAGAACAAAATTTTAAATGAATTATCCACATCAGAGTGAAGGAAATCGATATATATCTGGACTGGCCCGGTGAGTTGTGAGGGTCGTTTAATTAATTAATATGTGCAAATGTTAATAACGCTGTTAATAACAGCAGGCACTTATCGCCTCATGACATGCTGCTAGTAAAAGAAAAAATAATAAAAATTCTTATGCACACTAAACACCCAACTGTCCCACACTGTCATGCCAACAAATGCAGTGTAGCTGAATGGGCATATAGCTGGTTTTCAGGGCAGCTGTATCTGGACGGAGAGAGGACGACGACGACGTGTGTCTACAGAATCTCATTCTGCTCCGTTCATGCAAAACGGCCTAGTGAAGATGTAGCCTATAAGAAACACCTATAGGAAAACGACAAGAGAAAGAGCTGAGGGAGAGCAGCCAGGCGGAGATGATATAGTCCATCTCACTGTGGAGGTCACCCTGACACGCATCATGAAGAAACACCTTTCAGAGGTCGTGCGGTGATCAGATCTACTGTGATCAGATCTACTGAATATTCATTTCTCACACACCGCAACAACACAAGAGGCTCAACAGGACATCACCATGCAGGAAAGGGGGAGGAGCCTGGGCACAGGACGATTTTAAATCCTCAAGATTACCATAATGATGATGATGATGATGATCATGATCAGGCCAGACAAGACTCAAGCGTCAGTTTGAACATGATAGTAAGTAAGGGCCCCCTGGTAGAGCACGTACCATTTCGGAAATGAAGACCCTCCAATGTGGTGTACCACAAGGGAGTTGCTTGGGGCCTTTTCTCTATTCTATTTTTGTTAATGATCTACCTTATGTATTAAACAAGGCAAGCATGGAAATTTATGCTGACGACACGACAATGTATGTATCTTCGGAGAGTGTGGAGTCGGTTAGGAGGTCTTTACAGGATGAGTTAATGCTGGTTTCCAAATGGGTTGGTGAAAACAAATTGAAGTTAAATGTTTCAAAAACAAGGAGTATCACGCTAGCCTCTAGGAATAACTTGAGAAATGAAAATAAATGATGTCTTGTGTTGAATGGAGATGCTATTGAGCAAGTCAGAGAGGCCAAATTGTTGGGTGTAGTAATTGATGAGCGGTTGAGTTGGTCAACTCATATTAATAATGTGGTGTCTAAAATGAGTAGTGGTATCTCAATGATTAGAAGGAGTGTACATCTGTTGAATAAGAAAACGGTTAAAATAGTATTACAATCTTTAGTCCTATCACGCCTCGACTATTGCCCAACAGTTTGGTCAAGTGCATCAAAACAAGATCTGATGAAACTTCAGTACACCCAGAACAGGGCGGCGCGCCTTGCTCTCCGCTGCTCTGTTAGGAGCAGCGTGGAGTGGATGCATGCTGCACTGTCCTGGTTGAGAGTAGAACAGAGGCTGACATGCAGTATTGTATTTTTTTTATTCAACATTGTTAAAACTGGTAAACCACATTGTATAAGGAAAGAGCTAAAAACCATAGACGCCAGACACAACTACTCAACCAGACACGCCTCAAGCACTAAATTCATTTTACCTCTACCTAGAACCAATGCACTAAAAAGAACTGTGATGTATAGGGCTGTTAAATATTGGAATTGTTTGCCTGGCAATATTACTATGATTAGTAACAAATATAATTTCAAGAAGAAGTTAAAAAAAAGCAACTTTGAATAAGGACATTGATTTCAGTTTTTTCGTTAATTAGTTAGTTATTTTTGTTTGTGTTGTATTTTGTAGTCGGAGCATATTTTTGTTGTAAACTGAAGTTGTTTGTTCAAGCTGTTGTTTGATAGATCAATTGTAACTGTTCCAATGTCTTTATGTTGTCTTTTTATATTATGTGTTGGACCCCAGGAAGAGTATAGTCCTACACCTTGGTGTGGACTAATGGGGATCCTTAATAAACAATAAACAATTAAAGCATAGCCCCTTAACGCAAGCGACGACGCGGGTTCGAATCCGACCCGTGGCCCTCTGCGGCATGTCCTCTCCCTCTCTCCCCCTGGCTGCCTGTCATCACAGGTGAGGTGATGCGGTTGTGGCTCTGTCTGTCTGGCTCTCTGAAAACATAAAATAAAGATAAAATACTGCACATACTGCTTGTTCTCCCATAACCCATTGATACCTGATGCAGCATTTGTGTGTGTATCCCTTTAAGACCGCGAACCGCGGCTCGTGGTCTTGAAGGGACGCGGTTCGCGGTCTTAAAGGGATACACACACAAATGAGGGATATACACGCAAATGCTGCATCAGGTATCAATTGGTTAACAGATTTAAGGTATAAAAGCTGTTTGACGAGGACAGAAGAACATTCTAAAGTGGAGGATTGGAGAAGCATGGGCCTGACTTAACGTATCCTGGTCCCCAGTGTCAGTGTTGGGGCGGGACGTCCATCTGGACTGGATCAACACTGCGGCTGGTACGATGCTGTGGGATGTGTTTTACTGTGAGTGGGCACACTGTGCCTCTCGTTAAACCTCCTGCAATAATCAAATGAAGATCAGTGGCCATTAGTACACTTCCTCACCGCAGCAGCCGATTCATCCCAGGATAAGATTTTCCTAGTGGGACAAAACACAACGAGGTGCCGTGAGGTGAGGATCGTCTGGGGAATACTTTTATGAAAACAAAATCAAATCGTGAATAATGAAAAAGAGTGAATTACTGCGGTCACCAGATCTTAATCCAATTTAGGTATCTGTAGGATGAGATTGAGATATTTGAAGCAGGGCACTGTACATGTAGGTCTGGAGTCAACATGGGTCAACGTCCCACGTCTTATTAGAACCTACAGATAATCACTCAACAGCTGAGTGTGGACTACCTGCCAAAAAGCTCTTGGTGCTGATGTAATGGCTCTGTTGAACCTTGATGGCTAAAGATTCTCCTGGTGTAAAAGCTGTCCTCACTGAAGAATGACTGAAATCCTTCCAGTCAGGTTTGCAGCAGTTTATCTAAAAAGCCTCCACTCAGCAGGTTTAACTCATTTAACTTGGAACTGATGCTGTCGGCCAATCAGGGTCCAGTATTGCGACTGTTCCTGTGTTGACTTCAATTAAACTAATTGAACTTTGAACGACATTTACTTGCAAAACATCATGAACAGTATTCTTATCCTGCGCCGTAGATTTGAAAACAAAAATGACAAAAAGTGCACAATAAGGGCACTTTTAACGTGTTTGTGGTTCGAGACAAACGTGGTCACGGCTACTTGAGCTGGGTGACAGTTGTGCACACACAGTAACAAGAGAAGGAAAGACATTCACATGGGAGTGTAAGGTAAAAAACAACTTTATTTACAAAACAGACCACTGCCCCCTGGCCGCAAGCCCCGAAATCCAATGACTACTGTGGAATGCTATGTCTGTGGCTGAGGTTGGGAATTTACAGGACTTAAGAAGAACACCACCCAGTGACTCCAAACCTTCAGTATTCATCCACCCACGTATTCAGTCTTGGAATACCGGTCCCTCTAATGCCAGTGTGGCAACGCTTCTTCAACTGTGGGACCTGGGGGGGGGGGGGGGGGGGGGGGGGGGTCGTTTCTGCTGTGACAACAGTTCCACGTCTGAAGGAGCCTGGGGTCCTGATGACTGAGACCAAACAATTCACTCAGTTGGGTGTCTGGGAGTAAGCAGGTCTAAAGAATACCATACGCGACTACTGTATATCATCAAGACATCACAACAGTTCTTTTTAAAATAATCACAACCATTCAAAGCAAAACGTACAGAAAGTCAGGGATCAGAATCACAGAAAACACTAAACTAAAAGTCAAATTAACTGTCAGAGAGATTGGAAACATCCTGAGCTATTCAGGCTTAGTCACCGTTCTTCATGTGTCTCTTCTGTCCAGGCAGCATCAATGGACCTGGTGGAGTTGTTCTGCCTCGGTAGCTGCAGACGATCAGGGGGAATGAACGCATGCAGAGGACTCTGAACAAGCCAACAGCCTTTGATTGAGGCATCAAGCCGACAGGGTGGAGGTCGTTACAGCCCGAGAGTAATTTTGAATGACTGTACAGCACAACAAGCTGTCGGGTTTTGCCTGCAACCTGGATTCAATTTTAATTCACAAGTGATGATCAACGTGAGCCCAAAACCAAAAGAGCAGACAACAGGTTCTAGACAACAGCGGTCCAAAATAGACAGGACTTCCTGTCAGCCAAAACCACCGTTTCACGGTTTGCGTCAGCGGAAAATCTACAGGAAACCATGATGCTCTATACAAGAACATAGCACTTTTAGATTCTCAAGGTAGCTGGCAAACGTGTGTTTGTTTGTCCGAGTGTTGTCATGGAGGTGTGACCGACATTCGCACAGAACAGAACTGTCGGTAAATGTGTGCGTGGGAGGGGAGGTGTGGATGATGTTCTCACAGTCACGTTTGCAAAATGCAGCTATTTGAGATGAGGACGTCTCCACGTGTGTATAATTCAGAGGGGATGTAGAAATGGCTTAAAGAAGAAAGAAAGTACTGCGTTTATTTCTTATTTTTGCATTACTTTTTCCATTTATAAAACTAGTCCAATAATAATGAGAACGATGAAAACAATTGACACAATGCTGTAATAGTCATTACTGGCACCTAGACCTTATGTGAACCAGAAGCATGGATGAATTACCATTATCAGTAACGTATGGTCCGATGTGTGACTGATTCAAGGAGCACTGCAGAGTTTGTGTGTAACGGCCTTGACGAGTGAGTGTGTCTGTGTGTGTGTGTGTGTGTCCATCATCCCTGCTGTGTGTGTGTGTGTGTTTAGAAGGCGTAGCGTGTGCGGATGTCCTCCAGTTTCTTGGAGACCTCGGGCGGCGTTCTGTCCAGCTCCTCTGCCACACTCTTCTGCTTGTGAGGGTCCATACTGTTAAACTGCTCACACAGATCTCCATCAATCACATTCTGGAGAGGAGAGAGAGGAGAAGCTTAGGTAGAACATGTTGGTTTGGAGAGAGAGAGGAGAAGCTTAGGTAGAACATGTTGGTTTGGAGAGAGAGAGGAGAAGCTTAGTAGAACATGTTGGTTTGGAGAGAGAGGAGAAGCTTAGTAGAACATGTTGGTTTGGAGAGAGAGGAGAAGCTTAGTAGAACATGTTGGTTTGGAGAGAGAGAGGTGAAGCTTAGGTAGAACATGTTGGTTTGGAGAGAGAGGAGAAGCTTAGTAGAACATGTTGGTTTGGAGAGAGAGAGGAGAAGCTTAGGTAGAACATGTTGGTTTGGAGAGAGAGGAGAAGCTTAGGTAGAACATGTTGGTTTGGAGAGAGAGAGGAGAAGCTTAGGTAGAACATGTTGGTTTGGAGAGAGAGAGGAGAAGCTTAGTAGAACATGTTGGTTTGGAGAGAGAGGAGAAGCTTAGGTAGAACATGTTGGTTTGGAGAGAGAGAGGAGAAGCTTAGGTAGAACATGTTGGTTTGGA
>NC_139636.1:29661569-29764069 GCF_964638095.1 Poromitra crassiceps
TGTGAGGCATATTGAGGCTCACACAGAAGTGTGACTGAGGCATACTGAGGCTCAGACAGCACTGTGTAACTGTGAGGCATATAGGGCTGTGCGATTTTGCCTAAAACTAAAATTGACGATTTTTTCTCTCAAAACTCGATTTTCGATTTCGATTTCGATTTTTATACTATTATACTTCTCTAAACATTTGTTGCCCTGCAGAGCTCTTTTTCCCCCTTTTTTCCATAATTGACAATTTACGCTTTTACTCTGAAGGTAGAACAACTCAACTTCCTGTTTTAGCTTGCCGCTGCTATGCTTAACTTTTTGGCTGTTGCTTGCTAACTTGACACTGGTGGATTTGCGTGTTCCTCCGTGAGATAATTATATTAGTGTCTAAGCGACCACCCGTGCTCGGAGTTATATCTGTACTAGAATAACACAAAGTCACAACAGGAATGCGTGGAACTGCGATAGCAGTTAGGGGGAAATTCAGACACACAGGGACAGGTGAGTCAGCTGAGGCTGATAACTTACAGCCATGAATACAGCCAATCTATCAGTACTCGGTAGCCTCACGTGTTGTTTTGTTATTATGTGAACTGTAAAGGTAACGTTTCATCGTCCGGTGATAACGTCTGTGTTCGTGTGCGTGCGTGAGTGTGTTGTGGCAATCGTTATCTTGTAGGCTACAGCCCGCAGTGCAACAAGCTGCGCTCAGTGCTCACTCTGTGCTTTTTGGTCGGAGGTGTTGAAATAAGTCCATTGCGCTGCTGTCTTTAGCCAGTATCACAGCCTCTAGAGAGACTTTACAGCAGGGAGAATGGACAAGTAGCAGCATGCAAACATGAGAGAGAGCCGCCCCGCGTAACGTACGTACCCTAGTTAAAGTGAAAATTAAAAAAAAAAAAAAAAAAAAATTAAAAAAAAAAAAAAAAAAAAAAAAAACGATTTTACGATTTTCATTTTTTTAACATCGTCCTAACTAATTAATTCGATTACGATTCAAAATCGATTAATCGCACAGCCCTAGAGGCATATTGAGGCTCAGACAGAAGTGTGACTGTGAGGCATATTGAGGCTCAGACAGAAGTGTGACTGTGAGGCATATTGAGGCTCACACAGAAGTGTGACTGAGGCATACTGAGGCTCAGACAGCACTGTGTTCAGTTGAATTCTCACAATCACTTTGATTGCAGCTGAAGTGTGTAGCAACACGGTGAGCATAGCAAGTCTAATAGCACGTACAGATATCCTCGTGAATCAGCAGTCTCTGTTCCTTTCACACTATGCAACTGTCTGTCTTGTAATCTTGTCTTTGAGTCGTTGTGGTTTTCACACTATATGACTGAGCTGAGACATTACAAGATATTTCACCAGCACAATCCCCGACAAGTCCGCAAACGCAGTCTCACAATTTTGGACAAAACTGATGTTTTGCTGAAATGGTCTTTCTACTGCAGTGACCTTCACTACTTTCTCCATGAGAGCCACACTAGCCGGTCAAAGTCAAGAGGAGAGCCACTTTTACCGCAAAACCACACAGTAAGCGTTTGATTTAGTTTTTAGTTTATTCAATGATAAAACCAATGATGTTGGCGGAAGCAAACATCGGCGCCTCGGACCGGTTCACGCTTCTCGCGTCGTCCCTTAAAAAGTGATAATGGACACTTCGTCGTGTGTTAACCCTTACTTGATTGTTGCAGCTTGCCCTCGTTAACCAGGAAATGCCAGCTGCAACAATACGCCCTGTCATTCACACCTCTCTCTCATAACGGGACAAGCCCTGTCTTTTATTGTCACACGAACACTACAACACATGCATGCGGCCACAACACACTCATGCTGACGGTGGCCGGTGAAAAGTGTCCTCTGCATTTAACCCATCCAGGCATGTCCTTTCCTCCGAGGGGCAGGCCAGGAGCAGTGGTCGCTTTCTCGTACAGCGCCCGGGGACAAACGTTGTCGTCACTGGTCGGATGACGATGACGATCTGATCTTCTGCATGTTTTTAGTGGGGGGGGGTTATATACGGAGGAACCCCCTGGGGGAGCACGGGGAGAACATGCAAACTCCACACAGAGAGAAAGGCCCTTACGACGAGATACCCCACCTGGGCAGTGGGCACTGAAGATATGGGGGGGGGGACACAACCACAGCGCTCACAGTGTCCCAGGCGAGAATCGAACTCAGGACCTTCTGACTGTGAGGCGACAGCTCTACCACTGAGCCACCTGAAACACTGTCTGTTTCTGCGTCCCTGCCACTGACCCAATCCCTCCACAAGGCATTGGCTTGTTTGCAGTGTTGCCAGATACCGGTATATGGTGAGTTTCAACCCCCATTTGGTGCTCCCAAGGGCCACAAACCTGGCAACCATGCAGTTTGTTTGACACCGCAGTGAGGGAATGGTTTTGACAGTGATTGTATTATTTATATCAGCTCGCGAGCCGCCAATTAAAGTGTCTAGAGCCGCGAGCCACGCATCCAGGATCTAGGTTCTACTGGAATGCAGACTGCTGCTTTATACCCCTACTTTACAGCGGGGAACTGACTGTCATTGTGAGCATTGGGAAAAACTCAAGTAATTAAATAAATTACAACTAATTCAATTACAACCCCAGGCAAGTCACATTAAGGTGAATGCCAATCAGCAATACTTTTGAAAATAATTCTAATTTAATTTGATTATAATAATGAGACCAATCCACAACTTGATGAACAAAGAATGAATGAAAAGTAATTCAAATCTATTGTCTGAATTATTATCATTACTAGTGCAGTGCCCGTTCCCCCCATGCACCACCCCGTGGGCGCGCCGCACCCCCATACTGTACTCCGTTGGGTCCCCCCTAAGCGCACCCCCCAAGTTTGAAGTCGATCCGACAAACGGTTCTGCCGAGTTTTAAGTTGATTATTATACTGACTATAGCGATCAGTTAGTCCAAGTTTTCTACCACCTCCACTCAAAATAAAATGTGCACAATGTGACTTTCAAACAGTTTCACAGGACAAACACAAAGACCTGAGTGTGCAGTGCATGTATGTGTATTTGTGTCCCCTTACCTTGTTCTCACACTTGCGTAGCAGTTTCTTTTTGCCCAAGTCGTAGATTCTTAGTAGTTTACCGATGCCCACCAGGATACGTCCCTGGAATGGAGCAATGGCCAAGGGAACGTCCTCCACTGGCGTCTGCCAATCAAAACACAAATAAGCAATTAAGGGAACGTCCTCCACTGTCGTCTGCCAATCAAAACAAAGAATCAATTAAGGGAACGTCCTCCACTGGCATCTGCCAATCAAAACAAATAATCAATTAAGGGAACGTCCTCCACTGGCATCTGCCAATCAAAACAAAGAATCAATTAAGGGAACGTCCTCCACTGGCGCCAATAAAAACATAAAGAATCAATTAAGGGAACGTCCTCCCACTGGTGTAATTTAATTGCTATGATATGGGAATATATTAAAGCTTATTTTCTCCTTGGCTGAGAAATGGATCTGAAGTAGCAGAACTAATGACAACACAGCTTAAAAAACTAAACTAAACATATTAAACTAAATGCAAATTTGAGTCCTTCGTCTTGGGACGTGTTCAAGAACCTCTTTTGCCTTTTGACCTGAGACTTCAGTAGATCTTTAGATCTAGTTGACTCATGAACCTCATGACTACAGAATGACTAGAGAGACACATCACCACATTAAAATGCTCCAGCGTGACAGCGTCTGACACAATTAAAAATAGCGCAGATTAGCAACATTCAATGACGCACACAAAAAGAAGAAGAAAAATAAAGAAAAGGCTTTAGATTTGCCCAAAAGCACACAGGGATTGAAAATGTATTTGATAACCACTACTAGCATATACAGATCCTTTCCAGAAAATTTGAATATCATGGAAAAGTTAGTTTTTTTTCCATAATTCCTTTCAAAAAGTGAAACTTTCATAGATTATAGATTCATTACACACAAAGTGAAATATTTCTAGCCTTTGTTTCATTTTTCATAATTTTGGCCTACAGCTCCAGAAAACCCCCAAAGCAGTATTTAAAGAAATTAGAATAGTGTGAAGAAAATCAGCAGCGATTTTTTTTATCCCGTTTTTATCCCCCATTAGTGCTAATTTTAATTTATTTATCCTGGTTGCTGCTCCAACCTCTGCCGATCTGGGGAGAGCCGAAACTGGCTCCGTGCTTCCTGAGACATGGGCAGTAGCCAGCCGCTTCTTTTCACCTGACAGGGGGAAGTTACTTCTCAGTTATGACTGACTTCAGCCTCAGTCCACTCCCTCTGAATCTCCGCCAAATTTTGGAATCGTCCTTGCTTGACAATCCGCTGAAGCCCACGGTCATCCATGGTATTTCCATGATATTCAAATTTTTTGGGAAGGATCTGTACATCTGGTTCTCCATCAAAGTGTTCCGTCCAGCTCAAAGGCTTTGACAACTGCTACAGCTCTATAAGTACATCTAGTTTTACAGTAGTTCACATTGTCACTTTGTCTGGTTTATTTCTCCTATCATGATCTTATGCATTCTTTCAGATCTCACTGTGGTGCAAAACACAAATTGGTTTTCTAAAGTTGACGATCAAATCTTGACTCAATCAACTTTTTCTTGAACCACCAAAATATAATCACTTTATCCTTATGTCCTAGTGGACGTTCATGCCAAATTTGAAGAAATTCCCTAAAGGCGTTCCTGAGAAGATATTGCGCGACAGACAGACAACGCGAAAACATAATGCCTCCGGGCCACAGCTGTTGCCGGCGGATACATAACAAACAACTCAGACAAGTGGGGGGAAAAATGCTTTGACCACAATCTCTACACTAAGTTTCCACTGTTCCTGCTGCCCATGTGGGCTGTGGTGTTTTAACTGATATGTGTGTGTGTGTGTGTGTGTGTGTGTCTGAGACAGTGTGTTTGTGGGCTGATACTGGTCTGAGCAAATCTGGGCTCATCAATGTGTCACTGCATCATAGTGTGTGAGTGTGCACCAGAGTCTATCAACTTGAATGCCTGTGTGTGTGTACATCATGCATGTGTAGACCACACAGGCCAGACACACAGACTCTGCTTGAGTGGTAACTTGCCTGCCTGTGTGTGTACTAGGGCTGGGTTTAAAAAATCGATACTGAATCGATATTCATGTGAAGGAACAAGTATCGATACATAAATCCCAGTATCGATCTTTTAAAATCTTTTTTTTTTTTAAATAAACATAGGCTATAATATTATAGGCTGTGTGTGGTAGTTAAAACATAGTTTCAAGTTGACGTTTATTTATGTTTGTAGTTGAAACAAAAACATAAATACTGTAGGCTACATGTGCATTGTGCATGCACCATGAGCCAGATGTACAGACCTCAAATCTGTTTGCACTATAATGTTTGTGAACTGGAAATGTTCATGAGCTGTATTTTATTTTATTTTATTTACAAAGCATTTATACTTAATGAAACACTGTTTACAACATGCTGCTGTTCAATGATTCTGTTGTATAGTGGAAATCTAAATTTGTTTGGCTTCTCACAGAAGACTGTAAAGAAAGAGACAGAAGACTGTAAAGAAAGATAAGATGTTGAATGACTATGTTGGTCATGTTTAAATAAAAAAGAATTACATGATGTAACCGCTTGCTTTATGGTCAATTCTTAATGTAAATATTAATATTTTTGAATAATGCACCAGCTTAGAGGGTTCCTTGTACAATTTAGCACCATTAGTTATTTGAGAATCTCTTCCATTATCAAAGCAAAACTGGTATTGTAACTAAAATATTGATATCGAATCGTATCGACTTGGGGACCTTGTGTATCGGAATCGTATCGTATCGGGAAGTCAGTGGCGATACCCAGCCCTAGAGTGTACATCATGTATGTGTAGACCACACAGGCCAGACAGACAGACTCTGGTTGAGCGGTTGGGAAATTCCTCTAATGTGAACAGTGGTGGCTGACATGATCCATCGTGGACTCGAACACTGATGACTCACTTCCCATGTTAGTCCCCCATCAGGTAACGGAGGCATGCGGGCTGATTCACCAGATGGCCTCCGCCCTGCCTGAGCTCATTTTCTGGGGGAATTACCCAGGGAGCAGCACTCAGTTGGCACTGGGGGGTGCAAACAGTTGTGTTTTCAGTCATACTAAACTTTAGGACTGCCCTGGCATGGTGCCTGGAGTCCAGCTGGTCTCTACCAAACCATGACCTGATAATAACACGCATTTGAACAGAGGAATGCACTTACACTGGATAAATAACACCCTTTGCCCAAAATGAATTGTTCGCATGGCATCATCTCAACAAAAGCGTATGACAAGTCAAAATGTCTGCTGGTCACTTTAAATTTGTTGATTGGTCATGCTTTATTAACAAAGAACTGCATTTGTCGTTATCTATGGAGCGAAATACCCACAGCAAAAAAAACTCTGAAACTGAAATCCTGCCTGCATTGACATTCGCACTGAAATAAGTGGCCCCTTCTCATCAGTCAGGTGTCAATCACAACCCACCTTGTGCATGAACTCCAGCTTGTCCCCGCCTCCTGCTAGCCGATAGGTGTAAATGAAGCCGCCTCCCACCGATCTGGGATTGAGAATCATGTCTCTGGCCACGCCCACGAGAACAAACCAATCATCACCTGCGCTGGTGAAACGACACACGGCCACACTAGGAGGAGGAAGATGAGACCGAGCAAGAGAAAGGGAACAACATTCAGAGGCATAAGATTATAGAGTTCAACACACAGCAAGCAGGAAGTTTAAAATGAAACTGCAGTCACTGTAGTCTTTGGAAGCAGAGTAAAAATGGCATATCCGTGTGTATAACACACATTAACCAGAGAGAATATGGCGACCGCATATCTGCCCTCCGTTTGCATAATGTAAATCCCTACACGGAACATAATTTCAACAAGCTGTAGATGGAAAATGAATGGCGGATCAAATCCCTTGGTTGTATGTTGAATGCAGGAGAGGACGTGACTTTAGCCGGCGTTACTTTGGTGCTGTATGTAGTCAGTAGTCACAGTGACCATACCAGGTCATCATAATGGCTTTCCTCCTGCCCTCACCTGAATGCAGCTTCGTTCTGTTCCAGCTGAACTTGGTCCAGTGTGGCACCCTGTATGGGGTTGACCAGTCGTACCAGTGAGGCCCACTGCCCAGCTCCGGCTTTGGGCGCTCCAAAAATGGCTTCGGGCAGATTTTCGTTGAGGAAGGCAGCGGCCATCTCAGCAGCCAGTTCTCTTTCATCTTCTCCTGCAGCCTCCACCATCTCCTACAAGGTTAACAGCAACACAGACCAGAGACGTAGCAGTTAAAGGGATACCTTGGTACTCCAACTAGACTTTTTTTTTTCCAGGTGGTTGATACATTATTGAATGTGAAATATTAAACCAAGCCTATTGCCACCAAGACAGAATGTGGTCTCAAGAGTCTATGGAGGCTATACAGAACTGTTTTGAGTGCATGGACTGGACTGCGTACTGGTACCTGCTCTTTGGGTTACATGGTGAGAACATAAGAGCGACTCACCCTCTACTAGGGATGCACCGATCTACATTTTTTCACTTCCGATCCGATTCCGATACCTGAATTTGGATATCTGCCGATACCAATATTATGCCGATACCAATATTTTTCTTGAATATACAGTATAGGCAAAGATTTGGCCAATTAAAGATTTTTTTTTAAATATACCTTGCAAAAAGCAGACAAAATTAAGAAAATATACAAGGCAAAGAAGGATACTATTATACATGGGCAAATTACGGCCCCCTGTGCGGCCCGCGCTGGAATTGCACACAGAAAAATCCCCCTCGATTCCGATCCGTGAATTTGTGTCAATATCGGCACCCGATACCGATATTGGATCGGACCCATCCCTACCCTCTACATAACAGATTGTGCGACTTTCTGTGTGGACACATTTGGCAATTTTACCAAAACCAAACTGTCCATAACTAAGAATCCCTCCACAAAATAGCAGGGCTTGGGGACAGACAACAGGGCAAGCTAAACCAGTTTTCCAGATGTGAACAGATGTGACACACAGAGCACCGGTCAGCTCTCCTCCCATCAGCTCAGCAGGCTGGACACATGGGATACCAACCACCCACCCCACAAAAACATGAACAAGAGAGGCTTGTATGCAGAACCTTCGGCATCATTAAAAATGTGGACCGTTCACTGCAGACCACCTCTGTGAAGCAACTGATGTTGATGCTCAACCTCTGTGGTCTATGCATGCTCTGACTTAATAGGGCTGTCAAAATTGGCCCACATTTATATTCAAATATTCCCTCTAAAGAAAGCATATTCATTCGAATATTAAAAATATAAATCCTTCTTCTTATCTTATTAACCACTAGCCAATCTGCTGCCCCAAAACACATATCACCACCCATAGACTTCCTGGTCACGCTCCAAAGAGATTTGAGCTTTGTTAAGAGGGTCAGATATGCAATTATTATTTCCATGATACCTTCGATGAATGTGTGTTGCTCTTCATACCTCGGCCATCTGCTGCTTCCTCTGAGCTTTCGTTGCCTCGGTGTAGGCGTTGTGATCGCTCTCTATCAAGACCAGGTTGTTGGTCTCCGGGTGGATGACAAACTTCCTGGGGGTGTACTGTAGAGGGAAGGCCACCTGGTTGAAGACTGCACCCAACTTCTCCAACGCTAAGATCCTACAAGACGGCAGGGAGAAGAAGAGATGAGGAACAAAGAGAAAGTAGTAAGGAAAGGATGGCAGCAAATCCATTTCCGATTGAGGGGACCTGGGCCGCAGAGCCATAGAGATAGAAGAGTTGCATCATCTATCTCCATTCACTCCAATAGACTTTTTTTTTTTTTTAATCTTGCAATAGTTCCCGGAATGGCTGCATACAGACACTAAGACAAATTCCTCGTATGTAATTTGCATATTGTGGCAATAAAAAGTGATTCTGAAGTTAAGTTCTGGATTAAGTTCTTTTTTTTGTTCAAAGTTTTTTTTATTCGTTTTCTGTATATCATACAAAATACAGATTTAAATACACTTGACACTTTTAAACAAAAACCCATCCCACGAGCACCCCTAGCCTGTTACACCACATACATCATGTCATACATCACAGTATATCAATACACAAAGACACACAGAAGAAAAGAAAAGAAAGAAAAAAAAAAAGAAAAAAACACACAACAACAACAAAAACAGATTAATGAAAATAAATATGAGAGAGGGGGGGGGGTAAGTCTATACATTTGAAATGCTTGAAACGTCCATTTTCTCTACCTGGTCCAGGACTGGCTGCCAGATGGTATAAAAGTCGAGAGCACAACCCCTTGTAGCGTATTGGATTTTTTCTAGGGTTAGATGATACATAAGATCTCTGACCCAGTGATTGAAGTTCTCCCCCAACAATTATTATACAATTGGTTTTAAAACATAGATGATTGCAATTACTGCTAAAAGTTGCAGGTCTGGGGGATGGTTCCGTAATACGGATATACTCACAAGAGAGATGCGTCAGGAGGGATGCACGCGTATGGGAAGCTTAAAAGACGACACCGTACCTAGACCTGAGTTTTATGTGTGTGCAGTCATGTTTCCTATATAGTCATGATGTCGGGGGACTAAATATAGATAAATTGATTTATTCTATTATGCTTACCTCAGTGTGTTGGTAGAGATGGCCACGATGCCTTCTGGGCATTGCTCGGAGGCGAAGCCAGATGCGTACTCCAGAGTCTCATAAGACAGAGGTGTCAGGTGGAAGCGAGACTGGTACGAGTAGCTGAGCCAGGAGCGACTGGACATGGCCAGCACCTGACCGTGAGACAGACAGAGGCAATACTCTTTTTTAGGAAAAACAAGAATGAGGAAATGTAACATTAATCAATTAATTAATTAATTAATACAAGGTGTAAATGCACACAGCATGCCATGCAAAAACAATGTGATTTGATTTCTGGAGATGTCTGGCTCGCATTTCCATGGTCTCAGGTGAGACTCAGCCAGGTATTAGAAAAACATACAGTGGGTGAAAATATGGCGGACCTGTGGGTTCGGGGCGATTCTTACACACACAAACTATATGTGGACTTTGGGTGACATACCGCTTCCTGACCCTGCATCCTGACTCTGAAGAGTTTGACAGGTCGTGACCCCAGATAGCGTGTCCTGGTGTCGGACAGGTCACCGGTCACTGGGTCCAGAACTGTCCTCAGCAGCACACCGTTCTGTGGAAGGAGATTACACACACACACACACACACACACACACACACACACACACACACACACAAACATGAATTCTTCGTAGATCTCTTCCTGGACTTCACAATCTACTACAAGTCAAGGTGGATGTGAGCCAATGTTATGTGTGCTTTTGTTATTGTTTTATGAGGTGTGCCCAAATTACGGTATTATTCATACGTTCCTTCCTGGACTT
Organism: Poromitra crassiceps; assembly: GCF_964638095.1. NCBI lineage: Eukaryota > Metazoa > Chordata > Actinopteri > Beryciformes > Melamphaidae > Poromitra > Poromitra crassiceps. The sequence continues at coordinate 29,671,990 of NC_139636.1, forward strand.
ATATAAGTTAAATATAAGATCAACATCAGCCAACAGTAACATATGGACATGGGCCTGTCTGTCATGTGTGCTTTTATTCTTGGTTTGCTCGATGTGGTGGCCACAGCTATTGTTTCAAACCACCAAATATCAGCTATTGTTTCAATTAAAATGAAACCAAATTCACTCTTCAAGGACAAGAATAAGAAGAATGGAATGGGAGCGATGAATGAGAAGTATGTACCTGCAGCCCTATGTTGAGGTAGAGGAAGTATATACCTGCAGCCCTATGTTGAGGTAGAGGAAGTATATACCTGCAGCCCTATGTTGAGGTAGAGGAAGTATGTACCTGCACCCCTATGTTGAGGTAGAGGAAGTATGTACCTGCATCCCTATGTTGAGTAAGTATATACCTGCAGCCCTATGTTGAGGTAGAGGAAGTATGTACCTGCACCCCTATGTTGAGGTAGAGGAAGTATGTACCCGCAGCCCTATGTTGAGGTAGAGGAAGTATATACCTGCAGCCCTATGTTGAGGTAGAGGAAGTATATACCTGCATCCCTATGTTGAGGTAGAGGAAGTATATACCTGCAGCCCTATGTTGAGGTAGAGGAAGTATGTACCTGCAGCCCTATGTTGAGGTAGAGGAAGTATATACCTGCAGCCCTATGTTGAGGAAGTATATACCTGCAGCCCTATGTTGAGGTAGAGGAAGTATATACCTGCAGCCCTATGTTGAGGAAGAGGAAGTATATACCTGCGGCCCTATGTTGAGGAAGTATATACCTGCAGCCCTATGTTGAGGTAGAGGAAGCCGATGGTGCCCTTCTCTCCCAGCTCGTCCTGCTTCTCCACTCCTCCCATCTCCACTATGCACAGAGACTCTGGCTGGGCTGGCAGGGCCTGCATACTCAGCGGCTGAAGGCAATCCTGAAGAAGGAAAAAGATTCAAAGCGTTTGGTGGTGGGAGGAAACCGGAGCTCCTGGAGAAAACCCACACGAACATGTTATTTTGTTCTTACTAATCGGATTTAAGTGGAATAGGCAAACTTAATTGTGATTCATAAAATCACTTAGTTTGCCTCATTCTGACCCAACTTGTCAGCGGTCCTCCGACAGGGCATCGGACATGGCTGCTATACTGAATTTAGAATGCTGCTGCAAAGGGCCTAGTCTCGTGCATGAGCAGACACGTGCATGTTCAGACACGTGCACGTTCAGACACGTGCATGTTCCGTACCGATGGGTCCAGGGAGATGATGCGCACAGTGTTGTCCACCAGTCCCACTGCCAGGAAGCGTGAGCGCTGTTCACCGGGCGGAACGTTGGCCAGGCTCATACACACCACATCTGCAGACATCTCCTTCCTCTCTGTGTACTCGTTCAGCTGGCCTGACTAGAGAGAGAGAGGGGGAGACAGAGGAGAGGAGAGCCACAATATTACTATGCAGGTTTTCTGTCACCTCTATTCTCTGCAGGGTTCATACTAGGCGTTGGACCAATTTTGGTTAATATCGAATATCGCGTTTTACTTTTGTCATAAATTTCTAAAACTTTTTCGACAGTTTTGCACATTCTGCCCTGCTGCTGCCGACCCTCATTTGTCTGCTTCCTGTACATTCTTGGTACTGTTAAGAGTGTTGTCTTTGTTGCTGCAAAGGGGGAGGTAAAGAAAGGAGTGAACAGCATATCAACCTCTCAGTCCTCTATTCATACTACAATACATAGATACATATGCTGTTCTTGGTGCTTGGTTCATGGTGCAGTCTACGCAGAGGAGGAAGGGGAAGGGTGAGACGCACCGTTGAACATGCTATGCTTGGAGACTGCTGTCTGAAGCTGCAGAATGATTTTGGACTTGGTGGTATGATGTTTGAACACGATCATTAAGGGGCTCTTGCTGGACTGATTTGTAAATCAGGGATTCCCAAACTTAAGAATGCCGGGGCCCATTTTGAAATCTGAAAACTCAACCTTTTAATCACAACTCTGATCAACACACTAAAATATACTAAAATGATGTATTTCCCTCTGTACTACACATATATACATATATATATATTTATACCATGGTCTGGGTGAATACTCGATTCTGATTGGCTGCAAGGTGTCCATTAAAAAGTGATATTGTACAGTGATAATGGACACCTAGCTAAATGGTCTGTTCACCGTTCATATCAATGCGCCATAGTTTCACAGTGTGGTATCAAGAGAGCTGTTTGAGCTCTATACCCCCGTTAAGGGTTAATATGACAATTTTCTAAGTTGAGAAAAAAATTGACTCGGTCAAAGTAAGTATTTAAATCACCCCTGTGTGCTCAGTTTATCAAAAATAACTCTTATTTACAATTTTGATTTTCGTTTCGGAGATTTCCCTCCCCTGACAGAAGCCGGCTCTGAGCCATTATGAGCCACTCTCCGGACAGAGAAAATGGGCATGAACAGCCGAGGAAGAGAGAGAGAGAGAGAGAGAGAGAGAGAGAGAGAGAGAGAGAGAGAGAGAGAGAGAGAGAGAGAGGCAGGGAAGCTTGCACTGTGTGTGTCAACAGCGCTGTGCTGTCCTCCTTTCTCTCTCTCTCCTCTCGCCTCTTCATACGCACATTTTCTCTGTCCCACAGTAAACCCTGGAGAATAATACTCATGTATAGAGTCGTTTCCATGTTGCCAAACACTATTGACAGTTTGAGCCTTCCCGCAGATGGGAAAACAAGCAGTTTTTTTTGGACTCCAACATACTGAAAGCAGATAGTTTTCACTCTGCTCCTGCCTCGCGCCATTTACGTCTTATAAGACCCGCAGACGTTAACGCAATTCCCTGGAATGCGAGTTTAAACGACCCAGTTACATGGCGTTGCATTCTTAGACATTGCCGTTTTATTTTGTATGTTGTTACATAGGCTACAATTGGCCAAATTATTAGTTAGCTTGATTCTAGAATTGTGCCAGGTGTAGAAACTAAGCAGCCATTTTATCCCATGATAGCCTAATCTCGAGGGGACTATTTTGTCTCGCCGGTTCTCAACTCATATTCAAGGTTATGAAAACTAGATTTTGATTGCAAAATGCATGGAAATATAAATGAATGGTCTTGTTTTGTTTCTTTGGCAAGTGACCATGGTATAAGCAGGTTAATGCACTTCGAGGTGTCCATTATCACTTTTTAAGGGACTTCGCGGAGGCAAACCATCCTCGGCTTCGCCTCGGACGGTTCACGCCTCCACGTCGTCCCTTAAAAAGTGATAATGGACACCTCGTCGTGCATTAACCCTTACATATACCGTATAAAGTATAAAGTTTTTTTTAGCGCTTAACATACGTATAAGGGACTGCTTACCAAGCAGTGAGGAGAAAGTCACAAAAGGGGCTACTTGATCTCCAAATAAACACACACGCAGGTCTACTTTCTTTCTTACCGGGTCCATTTCAAAGTAGACCAGCTCCCCTCCAGTGAGGGCGATCACCACCTGCCGCTGGTTCACAGCACAGCGGACGATGGTCTTTTTGCCGGGCGTCTTCCACTCATTCACACGCTTGTCCGCCCGGATGTGGCGGATACCATCTGGATACACCTGCACAGAGAAGAAGAAGAACAGGAGGATGAAGCCTGCATTCATGAGACAGGACCAAATATGGAGTTCTGCTTGCCTTGCAAGCTGCAACATTGCTCACAAAGACGACGCCTCCTCTGGTGAGAGCTGTCACTGCGGGTGCTTGAAGTACTCGCACATGCTGTGGGACCGTTTAGTAGGGTGGGCAGCCCTCTTGTTCGTTGCCACAATAAATTGTCACTTATTCTGGCAACTTTTGTCATGGAAATACCAGCGCATAACTGAGCAACTACTGAAGGAAAATAAAGAAAATCTAAGGGACAATGTTTTGCTACAAGACTTTACAGAGGCTTATGTTTCTTGCTCAAACCAAAAAACCATCTCAACACTTTACAGAGGCCGACAACTAACAAAGGCTGATTCATTGTACCTAAAAAAACAAAATGGGAAAGGGAAGGAAACCTAGTTATAACTGAAGAAGAATGGGAGAATGTATGTGAGCTACAGTGGAGGACTTCAAGTTCAGCTTCATGGAGAGAATTTAGCTGGAAGAGCCTTATTAACACATTCACTGCCAGCCGTTTTTTTTTACTGTAGGTAGCTTCTGCCAGAGGGTTTTTTTGAGGATTCTGGCTCATTTTACAAGAGCCGAGGATTATTTTCTGCTTGGACTTTGTGAACACAAAGTTCACAAAAGTACTAATAGAATGTGTGCTTTCTCTGTCTAAAAGAGTTAGTTTGTAGAGTTAGTAGTTATGTAGATATTAGCCGTTGAGTACAGCATGGTTTCAGCGTCTGAGACTGAAAGCTGAGATAATCGCAGTTTTGTGAAATTCAATCAAACAGGCAGAACAGTCACTTTAACCATTTATTTTTGGCATCAGTGAGAGATCAGACATCTAAACAATATAGTTCTGAACGCCCTCTCCTTCAAACTCCTCCCTCCGTGGGCGTGTCTGGTGGCTTTCAGCAGCGTTTGTCACAAGCGAGTTTCTACTGCCTGTCTGAGCAGTGAGCAGCCTCCCTCCCTGGCGGCCCCCTCGTCGGCAAGTCTGGATGGGGCTCACTCGTTTCTTGGGTTTGAGAGCTTTGATGAAGCTTTGTGCGATTCTAGGCTTCATGCTGCGTGTTTCAAAGTGTGTTTCAAAGTGTGTTTTCCACCCAGTCTATTTTTGGAACCCCCCACCGTTGTGCGCCCGTGTGCACCAGCATGAAAGCGTTTTCGCCTACAGTATGAGAATGAGGCTCGTTCGTTTCTGGCTTTTCGGTTGAGCTCAGCTGGAATGAAGCTGTGTGCGATTCTGCGCTTTCTGCTGGTGTTTCAAAGTGTGTTTCACCCATAATCTATTATGCAAATTTGCAATCCCCCACCGCCAGCTCCCAGCGCGATAATGCGCGAAAGCAAAAGCGTTTTCGCCAATCCATTTTACAGTATGAGAGAATGGTTTCCTCGCGCGTTCCCCTGCAGTTTTGGCTCTGCTTTTTCTAGTCTGGAGAGCACTGTCGCCACTTAGTGGGTCGGTGGAATGGGTTGTACACGTTCGGTGGCTCTAATATTTTTTATAGGAGACGTGGGGGGCGTTGATCCACGTCCCACCGTCAATTTTTTTTTTTTTTTTTTTTTGACGACTCAACTCGTCATTGGCAGTCAACCGTTGGATTTTTTTTGACGACTCAACTCGTCATTGGCAGTGAACGTGTTAAGTTCTTCGTTATCACCAGCACAAATGATACATTATACCAAATCTTCAAACTGCTGGAGACAGTGTGGAGACAGTGTGGAGACAGTGTGGGGCATCAGAAGCAAACCATGTGAATGTGTGTTAGTCTTGCCCGTTATTACTCCATTTCTGGGAGGAGGTTCATAAAGCTGTGGAAAAAGTATTCCATGCAGACATTCCATTTCATCTGGAAACCATGTATTTGGGTGCCCTGCCATTAGAACATGTGTCCTTTATTATTTATTTAGGATTTTGAGTGCAGCTGGCAGGAAAGCCATGAGTGGCTAAAACCAGACATACTGACAGTTGACGATTGGATTGACATCATTTATGAAATATATCAGATGTAGAGAATTACTTTTTCAATTAGACTGCAACAGGACACGTTTTTGAAAAGATGGGAAAGATGGATACTGTATATTATATCTATACCACCATCATGTATCATCTGTATAGCCCGACCGATATATCGGTTCGCCGATATTATCGGCCGATCACCGATATATCGTATCGGCCGATATTTTGGCCGATATTGTCTAATTAGCTGTTTTTGTTTGTTGTCCGTTTGTTTTCTTACCCCCTTTATGCAAAGGGGGTTGGGTAACACGAAGGTACACCTTAACACTCGGGTTCTAGTTCGTTTTATAGTTTTTTCCCCTGCGTTTTCACTCACATTGGGTATTTTTATTCAATTTAGTGGTCCGTATCTGCTTCTGTATATCTGCATATCATACAGTATGATATACAATATTGCAACATCATTACCTGATGGTACAATTGTATGTTACAGAAGATTGTGTGTGTGTACTATGCATGTAACTACATGACGTGTATGGACCTGGGTATACGACAATAAAAACAGAATTTAAAAAAAGAAGGAAATACCACCACATTTCTGCTTTGCTGGACAGTGAGTATGGGCTGTCTAGAGGCCAGGGTCACAGGTTTGAGCTAGACCAATATGCCCAAACTATGAATAGTAGCTTGTGGAGCCATCAGGGTGCCACAGTGTCTTCGACAGATTTAGATATCCTCTACTCTTGGTCAAAATAACTGTCAAAGCGGAAACAGAAACTAAAGTCATGCTCCATCATTTATTTACTACCACTGCTCATATTTGGCCTGTGCTTGTGGTTAGGACTCGGAAAATGATCTATGTGTAAACTAAACCCAGACAGAAACAAAGAAGTGAAGTGGTCCACACCCAGTACCCACTTCTAGTTGGAACCATTGACTGTATAAAATATGGATGACGCCGGGTCAATATTCTTTATGTAGAAGTAAAGCCAAAATATCTCGTTTCAGCGAGCTACCGTCTTGCTTGTTTGACATCATTTGGAAGTGGACTCTGCACGTCGAGTCCGCCCTGCTGCTACACCTCCACCCTGCGGGGAAACAGTAGGCTAAGCCCAGCACAGGCAAATACAGAGAGGCACAGGAAATCATTCCTGCCTGTGGCCATTGGTCTATTTAATGCCTCTCTTAAAAGAGCACCTCGGAGACGCTCAGTCTCCCTGAGACTGAGCCAGCCGATAGGTTAACTGTGCCTGGCTGAGCCACGTGTAACGTATAGGGCAAGCCGACTTAATTTTTTTTGTCCAGGGTGCAATAATTATAATTGGCACGAAATGTATACTTATGCCTACCCCACACTACAGGATTTTCAAATCCTTGAAGATTATAAAAATCTTGAGAGCCCACACACTACAGGACAGAGAGAGCCGATTTTTTAACATTTCAATCTTGGGACACACACACAATCGCGTCTGTTCAAACGCAACCCCACACACTAGAAGATTATGCCGAAGATTCACCTTGGAAGCAGGGCTCGACGTTAACTTTTAAAATGCCTATTCAGTGTGCGCACCGGGTGTAGTAGTAGTAATAATGATAATAATAATAATAATAATACATTTGTGTCATTTCGTTTTCTAAACAAATCTTATTTTTTGTTTTTATAATGCATTTGCACTGAAAGGATTTGTTTAACTAATATTTGCGCGGACAGCCGCGTCCATTCGGGGTGTAGGCCTAATGTGCACGGCCAGGCGAAAACCGTCTGCACAGGTGCCTTGTGGAGGGGGGCGTCTGCTGATTTGACTCACTTTTCCGTGCTTGCAGTATAGCATTAGTTTTCCGTCCCGTTCAAAGACGCACGGGTATTTCACCTCGATGACAATTTCCTCGTTCTTTGTTTCTGTGCGGGGCTGCGGGCGGACGCGGACCAGATTATTTTGCGAAAAACTGTAATGGAAACGCAGCTACTACTGGCTCTCTGCTCAAGATGCAATCGCCTGTCGGGTTGTAAATATCTAACATGTTAGATATGCCCGATTCACAATCGGGAAGAAGCAGTCTTCCCGATTGTGAATCTTTGAACCCCACACACTACAGGATCATTTGGGAAGATTATCTGCCCGACGCACCTCAAATCGGGAGCACCCCCGAGAAAATCGGGAGGGGGGAATCTTGGCCATAATCTTGCAAATTATCCTGTAGTGTGGGGTAGGCATTACTCTATGTATTTTGCTTCTTAAGACATATTCTACTTATTTTTGCTTCTATCGCATTTACTACTGTTATTCTATGCTATGTTGTGTTCCTATTCTGCTTATTTTGCTTAATATCGCATTTACTACTGTTTATTTTATTTTATGCTATGTGTGTTCTGTGAGCGAGCTACTGTAACTTGTCCCAATTTCCCCCCGGGGATCATTAAAGTCTTTCTGATTCTGATTCTGATACACTTTGCAACTATTTTGGCTGAACAAAAAAGATAAAACGAGTTTTTGACGGCGTTGAAAATCATACCGTCGGCATTTCTAATATCCTGGTATACTCTGTAATAAGTCAATACCACCCAAGCCAAATGGAAAACATCGGACTTCAAAAACAATGACTGACAGCGATCAGGATCAGCAAATACCCCCCGCGCTCCAGAACAGCTCAACAATGTGTGTGTGTAGCAGCAAGCACTTTCATATTGTCTGTTTGCATTGCAGAGCAGCTGCCACACAAACAGTCCAGTCACTGTTGACTGGTGGCCGTCCAGCAGCAGTGGCTGGAGCTGCAGCTTCTCCTCTTTCCCTCAGCTGTTCTGTGGTGTCCTCAGGCTCAAACCAATAATGCTCTGTATCGGACTCAGAAGCTGCTCACCAAATGTGGTCACGCAGCCTGTCACCCTCTCATACTAGAAGCCAGTTAATCCTTCTTCTTCAGTTAATCTGATACATTTGCTAAGTGTTCGTTTTGTGTGGAATGTCCCCCAGCTATTAGATTTGGACAAAAGTACGACTGAAAGGCATGTTAAAGATAGTATTATTATTAACTTGTTAATTCATCTTCGTTGGTCAGATCAGACAGCTGCTAAAGTAATAAAACAGTAGGGTATGAATTGTTTAATTGTGTTTTATTTGCAAGACAATATTAAGAGTAAATCATTGGGTGAGAACTGAGACTAACTGCTGTGATCAGAGATGTTAAATCTTTCTCCAGTGATGGTCAGAGAAGAGACATGAAGAACTCATCATATCAACAGCACTTGTTGATGTGTGCAATAAAACCTTGTAAAATACGTCTTTAATGACCTTGGAAGAGACATGGTAACCATGTAACCATGGTAATGTGATACGTCAATGTTTTGTGGGGTAAATGTGTGTGTGATTTGACTCGCCTGCACCAGGGCGTCCTCGCCTAGCAGCGAGCAGGACAGAGTGGGAGTGGTTCCTAGGAAACCAGAATCCGTCACTTCCTCCACAGTCTCCCCAATAGACAAAACCAGGGTGGCGTTGACGAAGGACACAATGATGTAGGCATCAAACTCATCTAATGAGGACAGAGGGACAGACAAAGAGACACAAATCAGTGCTGATAAAAAAAAGACACACACACCCAGGAGGTGGAGTCATAAAACAGTAGGGTATGAATTGTTTATGGTAATTGTGTTTTATTTGCAAGACAATATTAGAGTAAATCATTGGGTGAGAAGAACTGAGACTAATTGCTGTGATCAGAGATGTTAAATCTTTCTCCAGTGATGGTCAGAGAAGAGACATGAAGAACTCATCATATCAACAGCACTTGATGTGTGCAAGAAAACCTTGTAAAATACGTCTTTAATGACCTTGAAAGATCTAATGCGATGGAGGTCTGCGGGTCCGACCATTGTATACAGTATATGTGTATAATGTTGTTACCTTCAACATGTCTGCGTACGGTCCACACAGCATTGGGGTTACCGGGCAACTCGGACACAGCCATCTCTGAAACCTGATGGAGGGAGGGAGAAGAAGCAGAGAAAAGAGACAAAAGGAGAGGAATGAGAAGATGAGAAGGCAGAGACAAACACTTCATCAGCTCTACTGCACATTTGATCAAGCTTCATCAGCTACATGGTGCTGCTTGCTTCTAATACCTGGTATATATATGCAGGAATCCTCAAGTTAAATTCAATATGTTTTAAGACCTTTTTTAAGACTTTTTCAAGACCTCCACGACACTTTTGTCACATCGGCGATAGGGGTGTGTAAATCATAAGTTTCATCACAATGCAATAGAGGTGTCACGGTACACAAAAGTCACGGTTCGGTACGTACCTCGGTTTCGGGGTCACGGTTCGGTACGAATACGGTGCAACGGAGAAAAAAGCAACAAATCCGTTTTTTCCCCTTTTGAATTTTTCGGAATTCTGTGTTTTGCTTTTTACGCTTATTTTACCATCAGAAATAGTGTCTTATCTAATAAGTGGGAATTAATAAGTCCACAATTTAATAAGATTTAGGCAATCCACACAAAAAGGTTTTACTCTACAGCAGCGATTTTCAAAGTGTGAGGTGCGCCTCCCTCTCAGATGTCTGTATTCCAGCTGTTTGACAGGGCAAAGGCATTTTTCCCGACTTTAAATCTTTATTGTAGACAAGTTTGTAAACAGAGTGCATGTGGAAGAGCCTAATACTCCCACCCACCCCTCCCTGACAGCGGGGTGGGTTTCACTTTCCCAACTAAGTACGCCAACGTTATTGGATGCAAGTTTTGTTGACCATAATGATTACGTTCAGTCATCATAATGGATTATTGGAACATTACAAGGAGTCATCCCCTCTTCCTCACAGCATCTTGCTTGTCATCTCACAAGCAAGTTGCTTGTTTACAAGTTAACAGCTTTGTCAGTGTTATGTAACGTTTAGCCGCGATGCGCAACGGACTAAAGGAAAGTCCTTTATAGTTGCGCGTCGCGGCTACGTAACGTTACATTAGCAAGCTTACGTCGTTGGCTTGATGTTGACAGAATTTGCCAAACAGCTTATCGCCTGAGTCATAAAAGTCATTAGGATACTGCTCTGGGGGAGGTACGGTGGTGCAGTGGTAAGCACTATCGCCTCACAGCTCGAAGGTCGTGGGTTCGATTCCCACCTGGGCCGATGTGAACACTGAAGGAATGCGTGCCCGTCCGCATGTCCTCGAGTGCCCACCACCCGGGTGGGGTCGGCAAAATGGCCTTTCTGTGTGGAGTTTGCATGTTCTCCCCGTGCCTCCCGGGGGTCTCCTTCATATAGGAACCCCCTTCACAAAAACATGCAACATCCTGGTTGCTTATATGGTTCCTCCTCTGATCGTTAAGGGCGCCTGTTCAGAGGGAGGGGAACTGGTTGGAATAGCGTGAACCTCCCACGTGCTATGTCCTACCAGTGAAGCTTCCTCGGGCAGGTGAAAAGAAGCGGCTGACTTGACTGCCCATGTCTCGGAGGATGCATGGAATCAGTCTCGGCTCTCCCCAGATCGGCAGAGGATGGAGTAGCAACCAGGATTGAGTAATTCAAATGAGCACTAAACGGGGGATAAAAATGGGATAAAAAATCGGGAAAAAAAACATAATTAAAAAAAAAAAAAAAAAAAAAAAAAAAGGATACTGCTCTGCACTCGCTTTTCTGACGACGATAGGTTAAACGGGGAGCAGCTGGACGCTTCATTATTGTTGTGGTTTAGTAGCATGGAAGCTACGGCTTGTAAACACGCTGGAGCGACCCCCGGCAATGTTTCCTCTCCACAAAACGTTCCATGCAGTGAACGCGGATTTCTATAGCCCTTGTGTTGTTTTGGTGTGTCTTCTTCTGTGACGTTTTTATGGCGTTCAAACAGCGTTTAGGTGCTTATACCACCACCTTCTGGATTCGACGTATTCGTCGTGTCGCTTCACGCACCGAACCGTGACGCCTATACCGTGAATTCACGGGACGAATACACGTACCGCGACACCCCTACAATTCAATATTATATAGATTATTTGGACAACGATATGATATTTGCTGATATCACAAACTCTGCCACGATACGATATCGATTCAATTCAGGGGTCTGCGATCGATATGGAATGACATCATATACTCATTTAACAGCATCAGCACAGTAGCTACAACTTTCAATACCTCTCAAATGGCCATTAAGACTTTTTAAGACTTTTTAAGGGCCTTTATTTTCCCTAAATTGATGTATCAACTTTTTACACTTTAAGACCCCGCGGATACCCAGCACGGAAGACAACAAGCAGCACAGATCCTGTACAGGCCCACGGTGTGTCTTCAACTGAAATACTGGAGCATGGTTAAAGTACCTACGGTAACTTAAATCTAAATAAAGTCTTTTGACCGTTTGCCAGAAGAGTGAATTGGATCTTTCTTTTTTGAGTTTCTATTTAGTTGATGATTCACAACATGCCGTTTATCTGTCATTCTTTCTTGAAAGATTTGGGTTCATGTGTTTTATTTGCAAGATGATATTCGAGTAAATCATTGGGTGAGAACTGAGACGAATTGCTGTGATCAGAGATGTTAAATCTTTCTCCAGTGATGGTCAGAGAAGAGACATGAAGGACTCATCATATCAACAGCACTTGATGTGTCCAATAAAACCTTGTAAAATACGTCTTTAATTACTTTTTAATACTTTTAAAGGGCCTTAATTTTTCCTAAATTGATGTATCAACTTTTAGTCAGAGAAAAGACATGAAAACCCATTACTTTCCTAGCCAACAGTGTATGTGTCGTATGAGAGACAGTGTGTGTACACATGCATGCATGTATGTTACAAGTGTGTGTACCTCCAGTCCATGTCTAAGGACTCTTAGAGTAGACTTGGGTCCTCTTCCACAGGCCACATAAAGCTGAGGAGTGTCCTCATTGGCCAGATCAGCTATCTGTCAAACACAACAGAAAGAGACTTCATGCACGAGGACCAGATGATGAGCCAATGACAGGATAGAAAGGAGCATTATTGGGACGTTCTTTAATACAATCAGGCCAACCCACGGACAGTCAACAAATGGGCCTACAGCCAAAAAGGAAGTAGTACGCAATTTGCAATTGAGAATGCATGGTGGTCACATGACATTTTCTCATTTAAGGCTGTTGACTTCAACCAGGAAACTGAACGCCTGGAACCAGGAGGAGGTTACTTTAGGCTTTACATTCATTTATAGGCATTTATTTGTCACTGTGACAGTGACACCACCTGGCTCCCCAGCTGAGGAAGCCAACCGGTTGATAAATTACAAAAACACAGGAAGCTAGGAGGCGGGACATAAACCTGTGGAGCCGTGGAATAAGACGCACCCCCCACCCCACCCTACCTGACAGGACATGATGGGCGACAGGTTCTCCTGCTCATCCACCAGCACCAGGTTCTTCAGGGGGCGGGGCTGGAAGAAGAAGGTGTCTCCCTCCTCCAATGGCATGGCAGATGAGAACTCGGGTTCTTCGTCATCGTCACCCAAGTGGGCTATCTGGTACAGATAACTAAGGAACCACAGAGAGAGGAACGTATGAGAGGGAGGGAGAGAGGGAGCACAAGGTGAGAGATGATTAGGCAAGAACTCTGTCTTAAATCCCAGCTGGGCTATCTCATTCAGATCAGACAGCTGCTAAAGTCATAAAACAGTAGGGTATGATGAATTGTAAAAATTTTAGTCGTCCTAATTTTTGATTGGTTGCAGAATTTGAATGACATGCTAAAAAGTATCTGATTGTTCGGAAGAAATTAAGCAGTCGACACTGATAAAATCTTATCAATGGCCAACTGTAATAACTATAGCAATAAGAGAAAGGCAACACGCCAAACAGGTTGAATTACAGAAGACAACAAGCAGCACAGATCCTGTACAGGCCCACGGTGTGTCTTCAACTGTATACTGGAGCATGGTTAAAGTACCTAACTTAAATCTAAATAAAGTCTTTTGACCGTTTGCCAGAAGAGTGAATTGGATCTTTCTTTTTTGAGTTTCTATTTAGTTGATGATTCACAACATGCCGTTTATCTGTCATTCTGTCTTGAAAGATTTGGGTTCATGTGTTTTATTTGCAAGACAATATTAGAGTAAATCATTGGGTGAGAACTGAGACGAATTGCTGTGATCAGAGATGTTAAACCTTTCTCCAGTGATGGTCAGAGAAGAGACATGAAGAACTCATCATATCAACAGCACTTGATGTGTGCAAGAAAACCTTGTAAAATACGTCTTTAATGACCTTGAAAGAGCCATGGTACCATGGTAACGTGATACGTCAATGTTTTGTGCAGTAAATGTGCCAAGGTCAAGGAGCTCACTAACCTACCGTAAATTCCGGACTATAAGCCGCGGCTTTTTTCCCGTTTTTTGGCCCCTGCGGCTTATATAACGGTGCGTCTTATCTATGGATTTTTTCAGAAAAAAAAAAAAAAAATACAAATAAAATCTCTCTTTTTTAGCACTCTTTCTAACTATAAATCCACTTCTGTTTTAATTTCCTCTCTTGCCCTCTTTTCACCACACCGCGGACACTGTGTGCACTGTAAAAATAAACAACGGTGGTGTTGTGTTATGTTGTTTTGTTGAAATGTTACGGTAATACGGTAAATGGGAGCTTCCTCAAACAGCCATCTCTTTCCCGACAATCCCCTCTGTGCGTGACCACTTACATATGGTAATTACGGTAAGCAAACGGCCACTCGGCCATCAACTCCCTCCCCCGACTACCAGGAGAAAATCACAAACTTCGGCGAATTCACACAAAGGAAGATCAAGGAATATTCACAACAAGACGAGCAGTAGAAGCAACACTCTCACTTACCATGGGGAAGGTACGCAGAAATTCACACGACGCAGCTTTCAAGTTGAAAGCAGTCAATCTCGCATTAAAAGAGGGAAACAGAGCAGCCGCGCGTAACCTGGGCATCGATGAGTCAATGGTGAGGCGTTGGACGGTGCAGCAGGAGGAACTGTCTCAGCACGGAATATTATAGGAGTGTGAAAACATCCACAATCACCAACGGGTTCCAAAACGCTGGACTGCTGCGGGATGAAGAGGATGACGCCGCCACAGCTGGCGCTGAGGGCCGTCAGAGGCTTCAGAGGCTGTTCGATGCCGACAGTGACGAAGAGGAGTTCGTTGGTTTTGAGTGACAATGAAGGAGAGAGGAGAGTGGTTGACGAAGCCACCCTGAACCTGTTCGTTTCCGACACTGAAGATGAGGACTTTGGTGGTTTCAGTACGCAGGAAGAAGAGGAAGACGAGGATTAGTGACTTGACTTCTCTGGTTACAGGTTTGCTGCACATATAGCCTATTGTTGTGTGATTTTGTCTGGGGATTAGTGACCTGACTTTTGTTTTGTTTTGTTGAAATGTTAATAAATGGGAGCTTCCCCAAACAGCCATCTCTTTCCCGACATTCCTCTCTGTGCACGAACCCTTTCATATGGTAATTAAACATCAAAACACCCGCGGCTTATAGACCGGTGCGGCTTATAGAAGAAAAAAATAGTCAATTTTGGCCCTGCGGCTTATATAACGGTGCGGCTTATCTATGGATTTTTTCAGAAAAGAAAAAAAAATACAAATAAAATCTCTCTTTTTTAGCACTCTTTCTAACTATAAATCCACTTCTGTTTTAATTTCCTCTCTTGCCCTCTTTTCACCACACCGCGGACAAAAAAAAATAAACAAAGGTGGTGTTGTGTTATTGAAATGTTACGGTAATACGGTAAATGGGAGCTTCCTCAAACAGCCATCTCTTTCCCGACAATCCCCTCTGTGCGTGACCACTTACATATGGTAATTACGGTAAGCAAACGGCCACTCGGCCAACAACTCCCTCCCCCGACTACCAGGAGAAAATCACAAACTTCGGCGAATTCACACAAAGGAAGATCAAGGAATATTCACAACAAGACGAGCAGTAGAAGCAACACTCTCACTTACCATGGGGAAGGTACGCAGAAATTCACACGACGCAGCTTTCAAGTTGAAAGCAGTCAATCTCGCATTAAAAGAGGGAAACAGAGCAGCAGCGCGTAACCTGGGCATCGACGAGTCAATGGTGAGGCGTTGGACGGTGCAGCAGGAGGAACTGTCTCAGTGCAAGAAGACCAAAAAGTCCTTCAGAGGTCATAAAAGCAGATGGCCCGAACTTGAAGATTCCCTTGAAGATTGGGTGTTGACCCAGAGAGCAGACGGCCGAGGCGTTTCCACGGTGCAGATCCGACTGAAGGCCAAAACAGTCGCCACCGAAATGAAAATTGAACATTTCATAGGTGGCCCATCTTGGTGCTTCCGATTCATGAGACGAAAGGGACTGTCCGTCCGGGCGAGAACTACTGAACAACTCCCTCCCGACTACCAGGAGAAAATCACAAACTTCGGCGAATTCACACAAAGGAAGATCACGGAATATTATAGGAGTGTGAAAACATCCACAATCACCAACGGGTTCCAAAACGCTGGACTGCTGCGGGATGAAGAGGATGACGCCGCCACAGCTGGCGCTGAGGGCCGTCAGAGGCTGTTCGATGCCGACAGTGACGAAGAGGAGTTCGTTGGTTTTGAGTGACAATGAAGGAGAGAGGAGAGTGGTTGACGAAGCCACCCTGAACCTGTTCGTTTCCGACACTGAAGATGAGGACTTTGGTGGTTTCAGTACGCAGGAAGAAGAGGAAGACGAGGATTAGTGACTTGACTTCTCTGGTTACAGCCGTTTGCTGCACATATAGCCTATTGTGTGATTTTGTCTGGGGATTAGTGACCTGACTTTTGTTTTGTTTTGTTGAAATGTTAATAAATGGGAGCTTCCCCAAACAGCCATCTCTTTCCCGACATTCCTCTCTGTGCACGAACCCTTACATATGGTAATTAAACATCAAAACACCCGCGGCTTATAGTCCGGTGCGGCTTATATATGTAAAAAACAGTCAATTTTGGTGCTGCGGCTTATATACCGGTGCGCCTTATAGTCCGGAATTTACGGTATTGTTAACCCATTGATACCTGATGCAGCATTTGCATTGTATATCCCTAATTTGTGTGTGTATCCCTTTAAGACCGCAAACCGCGTCTCGCGGTCTTAAAGGGATACACACACAAATGCTGCATCAGGTATCAATGGGTTAAGACTGTGTTCAACATGGCTTTAGTTTGGGCTCAATGAAAATGAGTTCACTGCTGCTGGTCTGCTGTCTGTGCTTCTCCACATGATGTGACGTGCACATTAGGTGCAACAGAGATCGATTTAGATCAATTTCTATAGGCCTGTATTGACTTTGTGCCTGTATGAAAAACACTGCATCTCTCAGTCACAGACGCCCTCTAGAGGCCATCTGACGAAACACATCATCTGGCGAAGCGACAGATGTCTGACTACCTACCTGCCTGACCTGAATTCACCTCCTGATGCCCTCGGATGCACCGTGGACAAAGATGAGAGAAATGGATAAAACAAATTAGACTTGCTGTATAGACAGAGACTTACTGGTTTCCAAACTCCGATGACACAAACAGGAAGCCAGTCTTGAGAACACACATGGCTGTTGCCACGGGGATAGTGTCGAAGTACTTCATCCTGATTTCTGTTACCTAGGAAACAACACAGTTCTGTTAGCTAGGAAACAACACAGTTGAGAACAACATGCCATATATTTTCATTCTCTTCGCCAAGCACTTTTGGTTAACACATTCAGTGCCAGCGACGCCATATGGCGTCATTAGAAATTTACCGTACAGTGCCAGCGACGCCAAATGGCGTCATAACTCGATTTTTTTTTTTTGACGGGGGGGTGTCGATCTATGCCTCTTACATCGCCTCTTACAATATTCAGAGGTATTGAATGTGTCTAACCTATTTTACAGAACCCTTAGGTGGCGACAGCGCTCTCCAGATGAGAGAACGTGGAGTGAAACACACAGAAGAAGTCATTGGGGGGAAGGAAATCGCATCGCATCCGTCCGTATGCAGCGGCTTCATTGAAGCAACGTTTAGCTGTGCCCCTGCAGCAGCCAATCTGCTATCACAATTGAGCACCTCGATGTCCGCTGCAACAGCCTCCGTGTCCGCTGCAACACATGATCAGCCGTGGATTTGTTATTATTCTCAACTCGAAGCATGGGAGCTGGTACACGCGGCTGTAAAAAAGCAGGATCTAGCTGACTTTTTCAGTGCTGAGCACAGGCAGAGAAAACGAGAAAACAGCAGAGCAGAGATACACTCCTCCCACAACGGGGGGGGGGGGGGGGGGGGGGGGAGGAGGAGGGGGGGAGGTGGGCACGCAGAGCCAAGTACACAACACAGACCCAGACAGCAGGACAGGGTTGGCAAACGCAAGCCAGAATATCCGATGCCCACCAGCAGCAAAAGATCAGCAAGAAGCTGCAACCAGCAGCGCATGCAGGCGCCAGCGCTGCTGGTTTCAGCTAAAAATATTATTCTTCCAAACAAAATTCCCTTGCCTTCACTGTTTTATTGAAGGAAATTATTTTTGAGGTGTGACTACATCAGAAAATTAGCTTCAGAGTCAGTGATGTGCTTGAAATGTTTAATTTCACAAAAGGCTCATTATCTCAGCTCGTAGAAAAAAAGCTCTGTTTTTCGTTCGATCAAGCTATCTTCTCCGGCTCATAACTAAAGAACGGAAAATGGGATCAATAAACTTTTTTTTGCAGGTGATAGAAGAGAGTCTCATCGTTATTTGTGCGTGTTCAGTGTTTACATAGTAATTATTAAAGAAATTATATGACTGTTTTAAAATGCATTGCGGCCTATGTGGCACAGCAAGCAACCTTTTGCCCAAGGGCCGTGGCACTGAAAGTGTTAAGTTTAGTTTTCCTCCTAAAATAATTATGTACCTGTACAACTTAAAATAGCCCAGGCGTGTATTTACAAAATATATAGTCAGACCCCACGTCTGGAACCTGCTTCAATTTGGGACCTGCATTTAAATCTTTTCGCACAAAATTCTTGCTCAGCTAAGATTGGAAATAGCGTCAAATAGGGATGGACATTTGTAACTAGGGCTGCCACAAACGATTATTTTGATAGTCGACTAGTCACCGATTATTTTAACGATTAGTCGACTAATCGGATCATATCGCACAATTACTCAATCGCTCTGATTTAGCTATCATCAGCTTCTAAATTTAGCTTCAAGTTGTTTTAAGCATGTGCCAAATAAAAATAAAGACAATTAATGATGATAATTCACTCAAAATTAATATTTTCATGAACTTTAAAGTTTAGAGCATGTCAGCATATTTATTTCTGGCATCAATGTACTTGCATGTAATAAATGTAATATAGTGCAAATTGCAAAACTGCAAAATAGTACACATTGAAATTGAAAACATATAGGCTAGTGCAATGAAATATGTAGCTATCCATTGAATGAATAATGCAAAATAAAATTAGGGCACTACTACGTGGAATGGAAATGGAACCAAAAACTATTCACTGTGTATGCAACCAAAATATCAACAAAAATAAATTGTGTCAGTCTTCTCAGGCATCAAACACATTTTTAAATGTCGTAAGTAGAGAGTGCAAACTGCGGAGTAAAATGAGGTTTCCAGTATTCCCGTCAGCAACACATGATCTTAACGTCGCTATGATGACAACGTTACAGGAGGCTTTTAACGTTAATATCGTTAGCCAATAGCTAACGTTAGCAGCTAAAACTTAACGTTGCGGTTGCCAGTGAGCTAACAAGCAAATTAGCCTTCATCTGCATTCGCCACAACGTGCTTCCTTTTGAGATGCTTGCGCATCATACTCGTGCTTCCATGATAAGTGAGTTCAGCTTATTTAGCAGATTTTGCACTTCACATTATTGTGGGTGAAATGCTCCCACACTTTGGACGTACATGTATGAGGACGGCTAGACATTTTTTCTGTTGAGAAAGCACTGGGAGCTGCTTGTTTTTCCGGTCACGGTGATGTCACGTTTTCCCCGGATGATGGGTACTGCGCATGTGCATCAAAGACAGGACGGAGACGCCTGGATGCCAAGCCAGCCAGTGAGGCCATCGCAGGCAGCAGCTTCGCGGAAACAAAACAAATGTTTTTTTCTTTTTTTCAGCTCCAAAAAAACATGCGATTACGTCGACTACCAAATTCGTCGGCGACGATTTAAATCGTCGACGTAGTCGCGACTAGTCGACTAATCGTGGCAGCCTTACTTCTAACTGTAGTTAGTATAGCCTGGCTATCGTGGACGGAGGCATAAAAACAGTCAAATAAATGGTATTACTGTCTTACTGTACTGAACACAGTGCAAAAGAGTCTGGTAGTGGAGTCATGTACAGGCATGCTACGACTGATCTGGTTTTAATGTTGTGATTATGTAGTTATATTTGGGTCAGAAAAGAGAATCACTTGGCTAAAAAAGAAGTTAAAATTTGAGGCCTGCAATGTTGGCGATGAGGACGCCATGAATTCCTCCATGCTAAGTGATGAGATGATGTGGTTGTTCATTTTCTCTTTTTTGAGTTTCTATTTAGAGTTGATGATTCACAACATGCCGTTTTCCTGTCATTCTTTCTTGAAAGATTTGGGTTCATGCGTTTTATTTGCAAGACAATATTAGAGTAAATCATTGGGTGAGAAGAACTGAGACTACCGTAAATTTCGGACTATAAGCCGCGGCTTTTTCCCCGTTTTTTGGCCCTGCGGCTTATATAACGGTGCGGCTTATCTATGGATTTAAAAAAAAAAAAAAAAAAAAAAAATCTCTCTTTTTTAGCACTCTTTCTAACTATAAATCCACTTCTGTTTTAATTTCCTCTCTTGCCCTCTTTTCACCACACCGCGGACACTGTGTGCACTGTAAAAAAAAACACAGGTGGTGTTGTGTTATGTTGTTTTGTTGAAATGTTAATAAATGGGAGCTTCCTCAAACAGCCATCTCTTTCCCGACAATCCCCTCTGTGCATGAACCCTTACATATGGTAATTAAACATTAAAACAAAATAAAAAATAAAAAACATTAAAACACCTGCGGCTTATAGTCCGGTGCGGCTTATATATGTAACAAACAGGCAATTTTGCTGCTGCGGCTTATACTCCGGTGCGGCTTATAGTGCGGAAATTACGGGGTAATTGCTGTGATCAGAGATGTTAAATCTTTCTCCAGTGATGGTCAGAGAAGAGACATGAAGGACTCATCATATCAACAGCACTTGATGTGTGCAAGAAAACCTGGTCAAATACGTCTTTCTCATGAGGCAACATTTTGATCTTCTCGCGTTCATTTTGTTCATTTCGAGGGCACGGGCTCCGCCCCCCGCCCCGCCCCTTTAATCTTTCCTCACCATCTCTTCGTCTGTTTCCAGGGTAACCTTAAAGATGTCTCCCTGCTCCGTCTGGGCCAAGAAGAAGAACATGGACTTGGTCTTGTGGGTGGCCGAGCAGACAAATATCATCCCGCGCTCTGGGTCGTCCAGGTCGTTCTGTAGGATGGGAGAGATTAAGGAAAGCAGGGGGGGGAAAGGAAAACAGGGGGAAAATGATTTTTTTTTTAGAATAAACACCATATAAATGAACAATGTTAGATGTTACATTACATTACATTACGTCATTTGGCAGACGCTTTTATCCAAAGCGACTTACAATAACACATTTTTTTTTCAGCAATAGAGCAATCAACTATGGAGCACAGTCTATGACAACTACAACTTCTGAAGGAACAGTGGTACAAGTTTAGGTTAGTAATTTTTTTTTTTTTTACTGTTCTAGTATGAAGAACGGTTAGTGCTGAGATCAGAGATGTTAAATCTTTCTCCAGTGATAGTCAGAGAAGAGACATGAAGAACTCATCCTTTCAACAGCACTTTGACGTGTGTAATAATACAAAATGAAACTGCCATAGCGCTGCGTAGCTTCTTCTTTAGACTCTGTCCAACATGGCTATGGGCTCAATGGAAATAGGTGAATGATAGAGTATGTATACATATTGGAATGAGTGTGTTTGAGCAGATGTATGTAGCCTTGCATCGTTGTAAAACATGCACATCCAGGACTACAAGATACACACGTTTGTATGTGCCATTTTGCACGTGTGCGAGGGTTGTGTCCGAGCCTCACCCTGCGTCGTGGGATCGGACAGCGGATGTCAGGCTGGTCTCCAAAGTTCTTGTAGGTGATGTAATTTTCAGAGCAGATCAGAACTCCACTGGGCCCATCAGAACCACCAGGAACTAGACAGAGAGGAGGGATGAGAGGTGTGTGTGAGATTTTCATGAATTGAAAGCTATGTTTTATTAATTCATCTCCAGTTAGCCTCCTTTCTCTAATTGGATTCTTATAGCTCTAAAGGAAATGGCTTAAAACAGCAGTTTTCAAACTGTGAAACTATCGCTTCAGCGTGGCGTGCAGCTGGTGTGAACGGTCTCGCCTGTTTAACACGGCAAAACAAGATTCTTTTAAATGATTGGGTGAGAACAGAGTAAGTGCTGAGATCAGAGATGTTAAATCTTTCTCCAGTGATAGTCAGAGAAGAGACATGAAGAACTCATCCTTTCAACAGCACTTTGACGTGTGTAATAATACAAAATGAAACTGCCATAGCGCTGCGTAGCGTCAGCATTGGGATTGGCGTATGCCTATGGAGTGAACGAGGGCTAAGACAGCAGGATTTGTGTGTAAAAACTACAAATCTGTAATATCTAGAATCTGTGAGAAATAGCCCCAGAGTGGTGATGCAGTTATTATAGTACGCACACACCCACACATGTGCAAATGCTTACCACAGATGAGGAAGTTTCCATGCTCTTCCAAAGCCTCGCTGTACTTGCGGACCACGTGGTTCAAGCCAAGGTCCAGCTCGTAGAAGGTGAGAGTCTGCTGCGTGTTGGCCGCCGCCTCCCCCGTCGGGTCATTGTCAGCTTCCTGGAGACAGCAAATATCAACATATAGGATCAGAGAGGTCTGACTGATGGAAGACATCTGAAGTACAGAGGCAAATATCTGCTTATTCTATCAAGATCATGGACTGACCCCATTTGATTTATCGCAGAATATTGATGCTTTAAAAAATAAACTTCAGCATGAGTGAAGCATCTGCGCGAGCGTGAAGAGTAAGTGCTGAGATCAGAGATGTTAAATCTTTCTCCACGGATATTCAGAGAAGAGACATGAAGAACTCATCCTTTCTACAGCACTTGAATGTGTGACAACACCTCTCAATCTAGCCTGTGTGCATATACTCGTGTGTGTGTGATGACCTTACAGTACCTCATAGTCCATTTCGAGGCAGGCAAACATGGGGTTTTCGAAGCCTACGTCCACTCCCACAACATGGTAGACCAGTGTGTTGGCTTTATGGGCCTCCAGAGGGGAGGAGATGGTGAGTCTGGCTGCTGCATCTCTGTTCAAAATATACACCAACTTCTGTTTCTCTATCGCTCCTACACAAGGGGGGGTGGGGTAGGGGGGAGACATTTGAAATGCTTTATGATTATGTCATTCCACTCCTGTACAATTTGAACAGTGTGCTGAAATTTGAATATTAATCATAAAATGATGAACTATAAATATACATAAATTAAACATAGAAGAATTTACAAGACATTCAAGGCAATAAAGGGACAATGCATTCTCAATCGTTTCTATTCAGAGTTGATTCACACGATGAAGCTTTTCTGTCATTCAATTTCTTGAAAGATTTGGCTTCTTTTAAATGATTGGGTGAGAACACAGTAAGTGCTGAGGATCAGAGATGTTAAATCTTTCTCCAGCGATAGTCAGAGAAGAGACATGAAGAACTCATCCTTTCAACAGCACCATGACGTGTGCAATAAATAAATACCTTGTAAAATACCTCTTTCATGACCTTGAAAGAGTTCAACGTGGGAAATGTGACGTTTATATCTCAAATTAGCCACTAGCCAGATTCCAAAAGCCACCCAGCCACTCTACTAACACTACCAAAGTCATTAGACCCCCAAATGCTGCAGTGGAATATGGTTTGCAATAAATCATGGGAAAACACATGATTTACTAACTCCTTGATATGACTTCGTACCGATCATGACAGCTCTGCCCTTCGGGTCAACAGCCAGGAACTGTCCGGGGACGATGCGGCGGCAGCCGCTCTTCCCGAACGTCTCCTGGTGGATCTTCTCAAACATGTTCTTTGAGGGGTGGTATTCCAGAATCACAATACGACCGCTGTCACTGCCCACCACAACGTAGTCTGCAACACAACACACAGGCAAACCAAGGTGTTACAAGCTAGCAGCAATGTAAACATGTTGAGGCACTCGTGTATGGAGAAGGGAGAGAGATCACTTGTGAGGTGTGTGTTATTTTGTGCAACACTGTCTTTGACAATCGGGCTTAATGGAAACACAGCGACTAATAAGCCACGTAAACACACGCAAACACACCTTTGGTTCCTCCGGTGAGTCTGAAGGCCATCAGGGACCTTATGATGCCAAAGACCTCCATGGTGAGCAGGGTGTGAACCTTCCCTGTGTTGGCATCTGGTCGCAATAATTCCAAGATCTTTCCCCGGGAAACAACAATCTCCTGCATCTTGGTTCCTAACAGAGAACACAAAGAGCATAATCAGATATCAAGCAGCCACTTCGTGTAACTGAAGGGAATGATGTGCGGCATTTTGTTTCAGATAGGAGCGTGTGTACGTAACATCTGCTTTTTGTACTGAGATCAGAGTGTTTTCGTTCTCTCCAGTGATTTACAGTCAGAGAAGAGACATGACAGACTCATCACTTCAACTGTGTCGGCCTGTGTATTTGATACACATATAAATAAACAGGACAAACCAACAAATAGACAGAAGTCAAAGGCAGGCAGAAAATAGATGCATAGAATGCTAGCCAGACAGACAATTACACAACTGACAAATAAATAGAGACAGATGAATCAACAAAGAGAAAAAACAATGAATGAAACTACAGACGGGTGACTAGATTGTCCTCCAACAAAAAAACAAACCCTTGAAATGAAGGGACTATGTATGAAAATTGTTGCAATTCCTAAACCCCCTCCTCCAGTTTTGATGTAAATACCCTCAAATTAAAGCTGAAAGTCTACACTTCAATTGCATCTCGATTATTTAATCTCAAATCCAGTGTGGTAGCATACAGGGCCAGAATTATGAAAATGGTGTTACTGTCCCAATATTTCCGGACCCAACTGTAGCTGAATTGATAGATTGACAGATAGATTGATAGATAGACAAGTAGCAAGCAAAGTGGGAAAGATGGCAGGAAAGAAAAACAGATGAACTAATCAAATAGCAGAGAGGGCATGAAGGACACACAGCAATGTGCACACTGCACAGCAATCTCACCAGAGAAGTTTCCATGGATGGCGTGGGTGATGCCAGTGGCACGCTGCAGGGTGATGTTGTAGAGAAACATAGCTGCCTGTCAGTGGTGTCCAGTGTCCACTGGGTCCTTCAGTCAGGGGCTGCTAACAGAGCCGTGACCCCTGCTCAAAACTGGACACAGAAGAAGGGAGATCAGAGGAAGTTAGACGATGGCACGTGCATTTCCTACCAATATGATGCTTTACCATCATATACAGATCATTGGCCATGGCTCTAGTTGGATTATAATACTCTTCATTTATACATTTATTAATTGTTTAATTATTATTTATTAATAAATAGTTCTGTAAACGCCATGCCAAGTGTTCCATAGAGATCTCCCATGAGTGGTTTTCAGCCAATTCCATTCGGGACAACGAGGTGACTCTCTTGGCTCGAGCTGCACTATTAACAATGTAGGCTAGCATTACTAGACCATTAGATAGCTACCAATGTTACAAAATAAACAACATTGCAATAATAAACACAAGTAGCTAAGCTGGTAACCTGGTTAAGGACCTATTGACAGTGTAACTTCTTGTTTATAGCTTCTTTGTTTATGTCTGTTGACCGCTTAACGTTGCGTTAGCTTCATAAATGAGTGGACGTTACACTTGGCGAGACTGTCCTCGGAAGTCGGAACTAACTTCGCTCTTTTGCTGCAAGTCAAGGAGGCAGCATAGCTATTTTTAAGATTATAAAAACTATTTGGGAAAACTCTGCACATAGTTGGCTAGCCTTCGTATATAGTAGTTAGCTGTTAGCTAATATACAAAGGCTAGCCGACCGGGACCCATTCATACAAGGCGGCGCCACTTCTAGCCAAATCATCCTGTAACTTTGATATTTACTGAATAACGTGTAAATTTTACAAGCATATAACGACTGTTTGATTGCTCACATTGTGTAAGATGCTTAGTGAAAATATTTACCGGTGTACGAAATACGATGATTCGGATTTCAAATGGATACAGATTCATTTACAAAACAACTTCGATGCTAATCCGGCCCGGAAACCAAACGACGAGCCGCCGTCTGTGGGGTCCTTCCGTGCAACGCGTCGTCGTCAAAGGTGGCTCGCAATGTGCCTGGCGTAAATCTGAGACATGCTGTTGTAGCACAAATTCTCCAGCAGATGGCAACAAAGACCTCAAAAGACAAGTCTTCTTCTTTAGTGTTTAATGGCGGTTGGCATCCAAACAATTGTTGCATTACTATTTTTATTACTATTTTATTTTTTATTTTTTGCATAACTATTTACAATGTCCATATATGTTACACACACACACACACACACACACACACACACACACACATATATATATATATATATATATATATATATATATATATATATATATATATATATATATATATATATATATATATATATATATATATATATAGTGCAGTGTTTGAATATTAAATTAAAATGTAAATATAAAGTTGAATGAAAACCAGCCTTTTCAGTAGCGATGTGTTGTGAGTGAGGACGTCTTTCTGTCACATTTTGAAAGGTTGCAATCCTCTGAACAAATCCCTGATGATGCATCATGTGTAAAGACTGCACATTTCACAGTGCTTTGTGCCATCAGGAATGCAGTGGGGCCAACATGTCTGAATCATCAGGTCTGCACATTAAGTCTGAATCCAGGACAGGGTCAGGACATCTGCTATCAGGTCTGCACATTAAGTCTCCCTGGCCCAGTGTTCTCATCCATATTCAGTAATCTAGTTGTAATACTGTAGGAATATGGGTATAGCCGACTGGGACATCACAAGGAAAAGATCCATTAATATATTAAAAAAAAAAACAATCATTATTTGCCATTGATTTATGCTTGAAAAAATAAATAAAAGCAGTAGTGCTTTTATTTATTTTTTCATGATAGACCCTATCGTCATACCCTAAGTTCAAATAGTTTGATAGTATACATACATACATACATACATAATGTAGGCTATGTATGTATGTAGCCTATGCATGTATGTATGTATGTATGTATGTATGTATGTATGTATGTATGTATGTAATACATACATACATACAGTCTGTATGTATGTATGTATGTATGTATGTATGTATGTACAGTATGTATGTAATACATACATACATAGGCTACATACATACATACATACATACATACTATGTATGTATGTATGTATGTATGTAAGTTTTTAACTATTTTTCCAACTACTCTGTTGTGATGCTTTTAAATGTCTATTTTATCCTCTTCTTTTATTCTCTTATTTTCTTGTGTCGACCATCTTATGTGAAGCACTTTGAATTGCCTCTATCTGATCTTATGCAAACCCAATGCTGTGGCAAGTACGGGCAACAGAAGACGCAAGGTACCAGTAGAGGGTATGCTTGGCGTCCAAACTACAGTATAAAGACAAACCTGTTTAATATGAAATGTCTATTTTATCCTCTTTTTTTATTTTCTTATGTCATCCATTTATGTGAAGCACTTTGAACTGCATCTGTGTATGAAATGTGCTATACAAATAAACTTGACTTGACTTGTATGTATGTATGTATGTATGTATGTATGTATGTATGTATGTATGTATGTATGTACTGGATGGATGGATGATGGATGTATATCCATTTTAGATAGCCTACTGAAAAGAATGGTGGTTATTTTCATACAGACACATCATTTCTATAGACCAAATCACCGTGACGTCACCATGTAAACAAATTTACTTCCGGGTACCACTTGGGGAAGGCGGCAGGTTTAAATGTGCGTGTTGTCAAATAAATGCTGTCAAACCCTCTCGTTGTTTTCGGCCGACTACTTTCAATTTAAATGGTTAAACGGTTGGTAAACATGCTTGTCCGACGTATCTAGCCTTTCTTCTGTGTTTGTTTTATGTAGTGTTAGCTAGCTAATAACGTGTGTTTGTCTGTCAAACTCGCTGTTTTTTTGCAGAGTGTTAACGTTACAGACAGAGTAACCTCGCGTCACCAGGCTCTTCTCGGCGAGAAAGAGCCTGGTACAGACAGAGCTGCTGACGCCACGTCAATTTAATTTAGCTTCAAGTCTACTCTAGTCTGGTCCAACAGGTAAATTAGCTAGTCTGGTCTCCACTAACGTTAGTGAAAGTGTTGTTATGAATGATATTAAACAACAACACAACACGGACGAACCATTTTTGTCTTCTTTGTCTGTTTTTGTCTTCAACACGTCAGTTTGTGCCGTTCACCGCCATTATAATGTGTGGACCCAGGGGTACCCGGAAGTAAATGTAAACATCCCGGTCTATTGTATAGACAGTTTTAACTTGACAACAACAACCGTCACAACCCACCTGAATATCCGGTTTACTTCCTGTAGGCTATACATAGCTGAGCGCAGGCTGATATTCGGCTCTTATTAAATGTTAACGTTAGGCCGTGTCTCCGACAGACACATTAACAAGGTAGCCTATTTCGGTCTTTATGTCTTGTAGTAGTTAGTAGTAGTAGTAGTTGTTGTTGTTGTTGTTGATAGTTGCCATAACAACCACCCCTGTCGGAAAGACGTGCACACGCTGGGTAGGAAGCGTTGTTGTCCCGGAGGCGATATTCTTTTTTCGGATGATGGCGAAGGCATAACCCGCCCCTTTCTGCCTCTGATTGGCCTAGCGTCAAACTTCCATCCAAACACATTCGCTTGGCTATCCTGCATTACATCTCTTTCTACAGTCTGTGGTCAGACCGTCAAACTCAGTGGGTCAGACTCAGACATACAGCAGTTACGCTTGCTAGCCTGCATGAAAGACGCCAGTGTGTTTATGTTTTTAATATAGTCATATCTATGGTTTATAACGCTGCCACTAATCAGAGGCAGAGAGGGCCAGGGGTGGGTTATGCCTTCGCCGTCATCCAAAAAAAATATCGCTTCCGGTAAGCTAGCTAGCTAGCTAATGTTAGCTGCTGGTTGGTTGGCTAACTAGCGAATGTTAGCCGTTAGCTAACGTTAACACATTAACTAGACAAACACAGACATGCAGAGCTCCAAAAACAGAGCAATTCGTGATTTTGTTACTGTAGTTTCTGCAGAGTAACGTCCATGTCACGGATCTGACTGATAGTGCAGTAACAGTCAGCAGCTATGATAGCGCAGCCAGGGGGGGGAGGAAGTCCATATATGGTCCATCCGGTCATGGGTCGTAGGACATTACGTCATCACAGGATAACGCGATTGGCTGGCTCAGATCTGTTCAAATCTGAGCCAGCCAATCACGTTGTCCTGCGTTGTTTGAGACGTGTATAAAAGGCGACCGCGGATGGGGGTGGGTGGGGGGAACCAGAGGAGAGGAGAGCAGAGGGGGGAGAGGGGGAACCAGAGGGGGGAGAGGAGAGGGGGAACCAGAGGAGAGGAGAGCAGAGGGGGGAGAGGGGGAACCAGAGGGGGGAGAGGAGAGGGGGAACCAGGGGGGAGAGGGGGGGAGAGGAGAGAGGGGGAACCAGAGGGGGGAGAGGAGAGGGGGAACCAGGGGGAGAGGGGGGGAGAGGAGAGAGGGGGAACCAGAGGAGAGGGGGGGAGAGGAGAGAGGAAGGGACCAGAGGGAGAGGGGGGGAGAGGAGAGAGGGGGGAACAGAGGGGGGAGAGGAGAGGGGGAACCAGAGGGGGGGAGAGGAGAGAGGGTGGAACCAGAGGGGGGGAGAGGAGAGGGGGAACCAGGGGGAGAGGGGGGGAGAGGAGAGAGGGGGAACCAGAGGAGAGGGGGGGAGAGGAGAGAGGAGGGACCAGAGGGGAGAGGGGGGGGAGAGGAGAGAGGGGGAACCAGAGGGGGGAGAGGAGAGGGGGAACCAGAGGGGGGGAGAGGAGAGAGGGGGAACCAGAGGGGGGAGAGGAGAGGGGGAACCAGGGGGAGAGGGGGGGAGAGGAGAGAGGGGGAACCAGAGGAGAGGGGGGGAGAGGAGAGAGGAGGGGACCAGAGGGGAGAGGGGGGAGAGGAGAGGAGGGGGAACCAGAGGGGGGGAGAGGAGAGGGGGAACAGAGGGGGGGAGAGGAGAGAGGGGGAACCAGAGGGGGGAGAGGAGAGGGGGAACCAGGGGAGAGGGGGGGAGAGGAGAGAGGGGGAACCAGAGGAGAGGGGGGGAGAGGAGAGAGGAGGGACCAGAGGGGAGAGGGGGAACCAGAGGGGGGAGAGGAGAGGGGGAACCAGAGGGGGGGAGAGGAGAGAGGGGGAACCAGAGGAGAGGGGGGGAGAGGAGAGAGGAGGGACCAGAGGGGAGAGAGGGGGAGAGGAGGGGGGGAACCAGAGGAGAGGAGAGACCAGAGGGGGGAGAGGAGAGAGGGGGAGAGGAGGGGGGGAACCAGGGGGAGAGGAGAGGAGAGAGGGGGGACCAGAGGGGAGAGAGGGGGAGAGGAGGGGGGGAACCAGGGGGAGAGGAGAGAGGGGGAGAGGAGGGGGGGAACCAGGGGGGGAGAGGAGAGAGGGAGAGGAGAGGGGCTGGATCCCTCCAGGGGCACTGCCATCCCTCTGGGCGGCCCTGGTAGTGGAAGCGATCATCTTGCTCTATAATGACCAGAATGGGTGTTGTTCAAACTGAACATTTATTTCTTCAACATGCTGCAGCAGAAAGGGAGATAAACAGCGGACACTATTTTCGTAGTTAAGCTATGAAGTAGCCTACTTCCCCCCGCAGCATCGTGACATTGAATGAAAGTATAGGCTCGTTTGAGATGACTTCTGGCTCGCCTGGGAAGCAGCCGAGAGCAGCCGAGTGCAGTCAGCAAATTAGAGGCAGAGAGGGGCGGGTCATGCCTTCGCCATCATGGGAAAAAAAAGATTGCGTCCCGGAGCTAGCCTGAGAGGCTAATAAAAGCTACATGTTACAGAGTAAGCTGACTATCAGTACGTTATTGCACGCATAGGCCTATCTTTACATTTAAACGTTTACATAGCAAAAATAGAAATAGAAGTAGGCTATGTCAGTGTTTTCCCCGAATAGCTGAGAAAGTGGACACTGTCAATAGTTAGCACTGTGAAGCTGATACAATTCAGGTGGCGGTAATGCAACATTTAAGGATGCCAACCGCCATAAAACACAGAAGAAGAAGCTGAGAAAAAGGAAGTGCTGTGGGGTTGCAGCTGGTGAAAACCGTCTATAGCTCCGTTTAAGTGCTTTTGTTTGTTGTTTTAATGGGCAAAATAATCACTTTCCAATGGCTTATGTGTGTGCTCTAGACTTGAGAAGAACTGTTCTTTTATTTTGGAGGAAAAAAAGTCCGACCGGAAGTTTTGTTTAATTTATACACGTTTTATTTTGAAAGGAAGTTCTGATTTTTATTGTGCCTAGCGGTACCTAGCATGAACACTGGTGGCCGTCGGGGGCTACTACGACTGTCCTCTCTCTCCCAGGGAAGATACCAACCAACACCGCCTCCTGACCCGTCGTTTGGGGGCCGTGCTGGAGGCTAGGCTACGGTCTTTGTACTGAAAACAACATCATTGGTGGTTTTTATACAGCGAGAACAATTATGTAGATTCCCAGCATCTGGAATCCATCGGCTTTGCATAGATTCAAAACGTAAAGTGTCGGGTTTTTAGCCATTTTAGCAAACATGAACTGAATCGCGCGCCTAGGTTGTGTCGCTAGTTCGTCTTTCCCATCTCTTGCATGCGGAGTGAAACAACAATTAGATTTAGATTGCGACAGTAAGTGCAGGAACGACACGAGCGGATCCTAGATGCCTGAAATGAGCAGCAGCAGCAGCAGCAGCAGCAGCAGCAGCAGCACCCTGCACTGTTGAGACCGGGGCTGCTGAAACCAAACCAGCGCTGTTTCGGGATTTTCACCCAGAAGCTTGTGGGGAAAAAAGCTACCAGAACAAGGTGAGCCTTTTGGAAACGTTTCCATTTATTGTTGTTGAGTTATTGTTGGTTTGTACTCGGGGTCTGTATTTGGCAAAGGAAACGGCTGGAGGTATAAACAGGGTTGGTGGTGGTGGCATTGGCATTCATCATCACTCGCCTCCTCTCTTGTCTGGTGGTCTGGTCGGGGGCCATCGGCTCTTCGTACCTCCCTTTGGCCGGCCAGGGCACGTTGCAGCCGGACAATGTCCCCCTCTTTCTTCCCTCTTCTCCCCCCCTGCATGGGGGGCGTCAGTTATGGACTTATGGCCCCCCTCCTCAGTGAGTGCAAATTGCACCTTGGCGCTTTTATCAATACAATATTATATAATAGAGGAGTGAAAAGGTCAAGCAAAATGCCATCAATCTATTTTGTAGTGATGCCTTTGAACATGTCATCGGTGGAGCATTGTTTCTAGGTCCAGTGTTCCCTCAGACGGAGAGGCTTTGGTCAGATATGTCTGATAGTGGTCATTAATAACTCTTGACTAAAATAATAATACATTCTTCTCCAGAAATGTTGCGTAATTGTTTGCATGCAGAAATCAAACCTATTTTTCCCTCGGAAGTTTTGGTGGCAAAACAATGTTAGATGCAGGGACTTTGTCATAACTAGGTTTTAGTGAATGTATGCCCCATCTCTCTTCCTCCATCTCATCTTTTCCCTTGGCCCATTTCTCTGCTCTCTCTCTCTCTCTCTCTCTCTCCCTCTTTTCCCTCCCTCTCCTCTCCTCTCCTCTCCTCTCCTCTCCTCTCCTCTCCTCTCCTCTCCTCTTCTCCTCTCCTCTCCTCTCCTCTCCTCTTCTCTCCCATTCACTCACCCCATCCTCTATCTCCACCTTCCCAGATCTCATCGCCTCTATTCACACCCCATGCCCTAGTACTCCCATCCTCTTCCTCTTTCCACCCAGCCCCCCCCCCCCATAGATTTGCCTGGCAGCGTTGCTAAGAGACGACGACAGTCAGAGTGCTGTGAAGGATGGAGTAGATGGATGGAGATAAAATGGGGGGAAAGATTGAGGGATTTGCAAAGGGGAAGGCCGACGCCCCCCTCCCCATGTGTGTGTCACTCATTCTGTTTGTTGGGGGGAGATAAGAGATAGACACAGAGCAGGCCATTAGGTCAGATTGAGTCTGAGGACACCCCTGTCATCTGATAGGACTTTTCGTTGTTGGATTATTTGGCAGAGAGCTGGAAAAGTGACGTGTTGATCCTGCACCACCTGCAGGTAGCAGTGGAGAGTTTCAGACTTTCCTACAGACATTTTCTCACTCTGTCATTACGTCACATGAATTGGACTCAAGGATCCCTAAGGTCGCGGGGATCCCCATTGTGAGTTTCATTACAGGTACAGGTTTCATTACAGGTTCATTCAGTGAGCAACATGCACGCCCGCCCGGGCTGTCGTCGTTTATTCAGATTGCTCAATTTGAAATAGAGTGAGGCTATAGGCTAGATTTAAAATCAGAGTGAAGATGTTAGGCCTATAGGCTAGATTTAAAATCAGGGTGAAGATGTTAGGCCTATAGGCTAGATTTAAAATCAGAGTGAAGATGTTAGGCCTATAGGCTAGATTTAAAATCAGGGTGCCTAGACTTACCGAATGCACCTCCGCAGTTGCTGGATCACGTACAGTTGGCGTCGCTCCAGCTAGAAGTGTTAATTTTGTGGCTATAGACAAAATGGTGCAGGTAGCTTGTGTGAGAGAGACGCGCGCAGTATGCGTGAGGAAGCTCGTGACGTCCCGATACCCCGTCTGGGCAAACGAAGCGTTTGGGGGTGTGGCTTGGAGGAGACTGCAGGGGGAAGCTGGATAGGGACAAATCCAACTGTGGCAGTTCTGAGCTTGTGACCACTCATTACAGGGAGGGCTGACATCAGTATATATGCATTTACAAGTAAAAACAGTTTTTGCACGGAATGGGACCTTTAAAGGCTGCTAACTGCATCATTCTACCAGAGGAAAATGACATCATCAATATAATGTGAACCTTGCAGCCATTCCCACATATGGAAATCCAATCCACGCCCAAATAGCAGATCAGATTTCTGCCAAGCCTTGTGCTTGGCATTAGTAGGCATTAGGCATTTTGGACTCAGCTGAATAACTGATCTCATTCCAGAGCTGCAACGATTCATCGATTAATTGATTAGTTGATCGTCAGAAAATTAACCAACAACTATTTTGATAATCAATTATTTAGAATATCTCTGGGTTGTGGGCAAACAAGAGATTTGAGGACATCATCTTGGGCTTCCTGAAACACCGAACAACATTTTTCACCATTTTCTGACATTTTATATATAGACCAAAACAACTAATCCATTATTGGAGAAAATAATCGACAGATTCATCGATAATGAAAATAATTGTTAGCTGCAGCCCCATCTCATTCCCTGTGAATTAGATTTTCATCATATCATTTGAAATGGGCAGTGATGCGACTCAGAAGCCCTCTCCAGTCTTGTCTAATTAACATAACAGGAAAAGCTTCAGCGAGGTTCATCTTATACCTACAGGGAAACACACAGTTTTAATAGAGCCACAGCTCTCTGAGTGTGTTAACCCTCTCCTGTCCACTGCTCTCTCTCTCGGCTCCTTCCCCGCCTCCTCTCCCCTCCCTCACCTCTCCTCTCGTTTCCTCTCCTACCTCCACCTCTCCCCTGCTCTCTGGATTCTGTGACGACACATGTCACTGTCACTTTTGGTCCGAAGGGACTTCTAAGTGGGTTACCACCACCATGCACACCCGATGCTAGTGCTAGCTAGTTCCCACATGAGAAGGAGCATAGGAGCAGCTAGGGCAGCAGCAGCCAGCTAGTGGGAGTAGTTTGGTCAAAAGAAAATAGTTCCTACATGAAACTGCTCACAACAAAGTCTGTGCATTATCTTGAGTAACCGGGTCATGATTTCTGGAAAGAGACATTGCTGTTGAGTGTTTCAAATGTATTAAATATTCAAATAGAATAGGTGAAAATAACACATTTATACTGAAAATAACACATTTATACTGAAAATAACACATTTATACTTCATGCAAAACTACATGGGATTAGTGTGAGCATGTTTGTAAAGTGGAGACTATGTGGGTACCCATAGAACCCATTCTCATTCAGATATCTTTAGGTGAGAGAGGTGAAGGGACCCCTTTGAAAAGGGCCATGCCAGTTTCCCCCTCGCCAAAAGTGAGCCTAACTTGGAGCGTATTTAGCCCCCTTCCAGACAATAGCATAACATGGTTGGCACCATTGGATGGCTGCCTTAGGTATGACACCAGCTCCAGCTTGAAAAATGTCTTTCAAAGACACATTTTTCTTTTTCAACCCGGGATTTTTCAGCAGCGGCGGCGTTTGAGTTGGATGAGCAGGGAGAAGCCTCATAGTGTCATGCAGTGCAACAGGAAGTTGCTAAGAGTAGTTCCCGAAAGCCATCAGCTTGTCAGCTAGCGAGATGCAGTGTGACAGGGAGCGCTCTGTGCCAGAGCCAGTGCAGGAAAACAACCCACAGGTAGAGTAGAGTTACTCTCTGCTCTGAAAAGTTAGCATGCATCAGCTATATGCACACATTGTTATTGACTCTATGTGAGTGGGTGGGCTCCGTGTGTGTGTGTGTGTGTGTGTGTGTGTGCGCGTGCGCGCCTTTGCTACAGTATCTGTGTGTAGCTGTGGGTCTGCGCGTGCATCTGTAATTAGTCGCAAAGTGAACGTCACTTCCTGCTTCAGCACTGTACCAGAGATTTTCATCCGCCATTTATTTTCCCATAGACATTTCATAAAATGCTCATAAAAATAGTTTTACTTGTTCAAACCAAACGGTTCAGATATATTTAGAATCGGGAGAGACCATAGAACATTTCACTCGGACGAAAACTAAAAACAACAACATTGAAAAAATATTTTCTTTAAAATGTTATGTGGCCTCTCCTGTTTCTAAATATAGCTGAACCGTTTGGTTTGACCAAGTAAAACTATTTTTATAAGCATTTGACCATTTGGCTCTCTATTCTCTGTCTGTTCCAGATGAGTGGTGGTAGGTGGACAAGGCCATCATCCATCACATCAGTTTACTGGTCATCTGGTCATGCACTTTTACTAATGGCTCCTCCCATCTCACCTGGGAGTGCATGTTGTATATAGAGACACTGCATGAAATAGGCCACGCCCATCACGGGGGAAAAGCTCCGTTCATTTCCACACACCAGCGTCATTTTCCTTGAATTAAACATAGCTAAAAGCTGTTGTGTGGTGCGGGGCTGCGCAGACAACAAATGTAAAAAATCGCCAGTTAAAGTTTTTTTGTACTCCTGAGCAAAACAAGGAGGCCGTTGAGAATTGGCGATAAGAAAAATGTGGATCTAGCTGTCAAGAAGTAAGTTGGAGTGTTCATCTTCCGTATATACGATCTTTTTGTGCAACACGCAACCGTGCACGCGACATAGGAGAACGCCAGGATTGGAGGGGGGGTTTCTGTTTTCCCCCGTTTTGGGCGTGGTTTCTGAATGATGACGCGTTACGCAGTGTCTCTATACAGCCATGATAAGCTCTTAGCACTTTGGTGATGATCAGACAGTGGGCTTTGGAAATGCCCCATATATATATATAGATATATATATATATCAGACAGGAGCAAACGAAGCGAGCAATTCAATCCACCAGAGACACTAGTCACTTCCTGCAATATAGTCAGTAGAAATGCACAGGTCAGTGATGCATCTTCTCCAGTAGCGCTTTCCTCAGCTGTTTATTTCAATTCATCAAACTCCTCCTCGACCTGAGGACTAAGTTGTGACCTCCGTTCCCCAGGTATAGATCAGTCAGTGAGTTTCCTTCTCTCTCTCTCTGTCTGTCTGTGTCTGTCTCAGTCTCTGTTATATGGTAACAGAGATAGGAGGAGCACTCCCCAGGCTGATGTCTGTCAAGTGTTCACTTCATCTCGTCTGTCTCCCCGAAACCTTCTCATCTGTGTGTCTCTTCTCTGCCTCTCATCTCATCTCTCTGTGGAGCCAGAGAAGGCACCCGAGGGAGAGAAGGGCTCCCTCCTGCTTTCTTTTCAGGAAACAGTGTCTGTCAGGCCCAGGCCTACTTAATCGACTCGCCGTCAGCTCAGAGGCTCTAGTCTTTTGGAACCACACCTGACATAACTTAAAGATGTATTTCATTCGTTTTCTGAAGTTGATTGATCTAGTCTAATGTAGGGCTGCACAATATATCGTTTCAGCATCGTCATCGCAATGTGCACATGTGCAATAGTCACATCGCAGAGCGTGCAATGTCAAGTAAGGCAAATTAACTCATAGCCTACAGTAATGCATGCCCTCTCCGTTACGTTCTAAGCTCTTTTCCTACTAAGTAAAGTACCTTTACTCACTTAGCATCCTGCAACTGCAGCTAAAAACACACTCTCCTACTACGTCAACCATGCAGGTTACCCACTAGGCCACCTTCTTAAACGGGCAAGGCTTGATAGACCTACAGTATGCAAGTCTTTTGGTGAAAATTCCTGTATTTTTTCATATCGCAATATATATCGCAGAATAAAAGAATATTGCAATGCCAGTTTTTTCCAATATCGTGCAGCCCTAGTCTAATGTCATTGCTTCTTTTTTTTAAAGAGCAAACAGACCACCCTCTATGTCAGGGCCGGATGGGCAACATTTTCTATTATTGATACCCAATCCCTCCCTATTGGCAATGCAACCTTAGCCCTGGCTGCTAGGGAAGCTGATTCATGACAGTGGACGTCATCATCATCTCACCCAATGGAGGCTAATCCAGCTTTGCTGACACTCTTTTATGATTTGGTTCCAACCCAGAGAAATGCCAAATAGTCGCAGTTATTTATTTTTGAACAAGATCCTGCTGCTGTTACAGAAAAAAAAGATATGCGCATTTGACATAATGTGAGTGGCCTCTGTAATTCTAGATACATTAGGCAGAAGTAGCAGCTGTGCTGCCGACTTGTTTACCCGGTCATCACTGTCATTACTGTGGCAGAGTGACAAATGTTACCAGCACCTTCCCAATATGGCGCTTAATGATCATATTATTATAATATTATCGTCCACTCCTCGTTCAATTCAAAACCATTAGATCTGTGTCACGTGACGTGAGGCGGTGGGGGGCGGTGGGGGATTGGCACACTTTCAGCTGCAGTGTTATCTAAAAGTGTTATCTAAAAGGACACGACTGTATATCTGTACATGCTTATCGTGGAGAGTGTAAATAGTAAATAGTAACTTGGTAAATGTCATGGAGTTACAGTTGTGACCTGTGAGACAGTGAAACAAACCGCCACCTTCAGTTGGCTGAAGTCTTCGAGTGTATAGGATCAAATAACATCATCACCATCCCGTAGGCATCCTGAAGTTAGCGGTTAACTGCTACGCTAACGTTAATGCAAGCATTCTCCTCAAGCTTTGTCTGGGGGGAGGCCCACAGTCTCAGACTTTGAAAACCCCTGGTCTAGCAGCAGTAATGGACGTGACAAATAAGAAATGACTTTAATTAGAAGTCATTTGCAAAACATGCTTCACGTTCAGTGCTTTTATTTGGTTACATATGAAAGAAATGGGTTATTTTAGCCATCGCAATAAGCTGTGCTTTGTAGGTACAAAACCCTTTGTAATGGTTTAGTCTAAACCTGTGATGTAACAGGCTTTGACCTCCACAAGGCCTCACGCTCTGCCACATTCTTGCTTTGGTCTAGGCCTCTCTCTGAAGCCTTCATACAGGCTCATTCTGGTCTAGGCTTCTCTCTGAAGCCTTCATACAGGCTCATTCTGGTCTAGGCTTCTCTCTGAAGCCTTCATACAGGCTCATTCTGGTCTAGGCTTCTCTCTGAAGCCTTCATACAGGCTCACTCTGGTCTAGGCTTCTCTCTGAAGCCTTCATACAGGCTCATTATGGGCTAGGCTACTCTCTGAAGCCTTCATACAGGCTCATTCTGGTCTAGGCTTCTCTCTGAAGCCTTCATACAGGCTCATTCTGGTCTAGGCTACTCTCTGAAGCCTTCATACAGGCTCATTCTGGTCTAGGCTACTCTCTGAAGCATTCATACAGGCTCATTCTGGTCTAGGCCTCTCTCTGAAGCCTTCATACAGGCTCATTCTGGTCTAGACTTCTCTCTGAAGCCTTCATACAGGCTCATTCTGGTCTAGGCTTCTCTCTGAAGCCTTCATACAGGCTCACTCTGGTCTAGGCTTCTCTCTGAAGCCTTCATACAGGCTCATTATGGGCTAGGCTACTCTCTGAAGCCTTCATACAGGCTCATTCTGGTCTAGGCTTCTCTCTGAAGCCTTCATACAGGCTCATTCTGGTCTAGGCTACTCTCTGAAGCCTTCATACAGGCTCATTCTGGTCTAGGCTACTCTCTGAAGCCTTCATCCAGGCTCATTCTGGTCTAGGCTACTCTCTGAAGCCTTCATACAGGCTCATTCTGGTCTAGGCTTCTCTCTGAAGCCTTCATACAGGCTCATTCTGGTCTAGGCTTCTCTCTGAAGCCTTCATACAGGCTCACTCTGGTCTAGGCTTCTCTCTGAAGCCTTCATACAGGCTCATTATGGGCTAGGCTACTCTCTGAAGCCTTCATACAGGCTCATTCTGGTCTAGGCTTCTCTCTGAAGCCTTCATACAGGCTCATTCTGGTCTAGGCTACTCTCTGAAGCCTTCATACAGGCTCATTCTGGTCTAGGCTACTCTCTGAAGCCTTCATCCAGGCTCATTCTGGTCTAGGCTACTCTCTGAAGCCTTCATACAGGCTCATTCTGGTCTAGGCTTCTCTCTGAAGCCTTCATACAGGCTCACTCTGGTCTAGACTTCTCTCTGAAGCATTCATACAGGCTCATTCTGGTCTAGGCTACTCTCTGAAGCATTCATACAGGCTCATTCTGGTCTAGGCTACTCTCTGAAGCCTTCATACAGGCTCATTATGGTCTAGGCCTCTCTCTGAAACATTCATACAGGCTCATTCTGGTCTAGGCTTCTCTCTGAAACATTCATACAGGCTCATTCTGGTCTAGGCTACTCTCTGAAGCATTCATACAGGCTCATTCTGGTCTAGGCTTCTCTCTGAAACATTCATACAGGCTCATTCTGGTCTAGGCCTCTCTCTGAAACATTCATACAGGCTCATTCTGGTCTAGGCCTCTCTCTGAAACATTCATACAGGCTCATTCTGGTCTAGGCTACTCTCTGAAACATTCATACAGGCTCATTCTGGTCTAGGCTACTCTCTGAAGCATTCATACAGGCTCATTCTGGTCTAGGCCTCTCTCTGAAGCCTTCATACAGGCTCATTCTGGTCTAGGCTTCTCTCTGAAGCCTTCATACAGGCTCATTCTGGTCTAGACTACTCTCTGAAGCATTCATACAGGCTCATTCTGGTCTAGGCTACTCTCTGAAGCATTCATACAGGCTCATTCTGGTCTAGGCCTCTCTCTGAAGCCTTCATACAGGCTCATTCTGGTCTAGGCTTCTCTCTGAAGCCTTCATACAGGCTCATTCTGGTCTAGGCTACTCTCTGAAGCATTCATACAGGCTCATTCTGGTCTAGGCTACTCTCTGAAGCCTTCATACAGGCTCATTCTGGTCTAGGCTTCTCTCTGAAGCCTTCATACAGGCTCATTCTGGTCTAGGCTACTCTCTGAAGCATTCATACAGGCTCATTCTGGTCTAGACTTCTCTCTGAAACATTCATACAGGCTCACTCTGGTCTAGGCTACTCTCTGAAGCCTTCATACAGGCTCATTCTGGTCTAGGCTACTCTCTGAAGCCTTCATACAGGCTCATTCTGGTCTAGGCTACTCTCTGAAGCCTTCATACAGGCTCATTCTGGTCTAGGCTACTCTCTGAAGCCTTCATACAGGCTCATTCTGGTCTAGACTTCTCTCTGAAACATTCATACAGGCTCATTCTGGTCTAGACTTCTCTCTGAAACATTCATACAGGCTCATTATGGTCTAGGCTACTCTCTGAAGCCTTCATACAGGCTCATTCTGGTCTAGACTTCTCTCTGAAGCCTTCATACAGGCTCATTATGGTCTAGGCTACTCTCTGAAGCCTTCATTCAGGCTCATTCTGGTCTAGACTTCTCTCTGAAACCTTCATACAGGCTCATTATGGTCTAGGCTACTCTCTGAAGCCTTCATACAGGCTCATTCTGGTCTAGGCTTCTCTCTGAAACATTCATACAGGCTCATTCTGGTCTAGACTTCTCTCTGAAACATTCATACAGGCTCACTCTGGTCTAGACTTCTCTCTGAAGCCTTCATACAGGCTCATTGAGGCCATTTACACCTGGCGTCAGGCGCGGACTGCATAATCGGGCACGTCGGGCCGATGCCCGGTGGCCTGGCCTGCAAAAAAAAAAAAAAAAATTGGTGTGTGTGCCCGCAGTCAGGCCACTCACTGAACAGCAGGCCAGGCGCCGCCTACTGGTTTACTAGTGGTTTTATTACTTTATTAGTTAGTCTGAAGTAGGGGTGTGCCACCTTAGGCACCTCACGATTCGATTCGATTACGATTAAGGGTGCTACGATTCGATTATTAAACGATTACGATTAATCACGATTTTCGATGCATCTTTTTCACCAAACAGGATTTTTTTTAAGCAAGGTATATTTGTCAGTATCCATTAATTAAAGTAAACAAACAAATGTACCTCCATTATCTTCAGTTGCGACTGAAGTCCACGCATCACATGTTACAGCCACCCTGCATGCTTTCTTCAGTGATTCCAGTTTCCAGTACTTCGGTTTTGGTCTCGTTTTACAGTTAAGGAACTGATTTCCGGGCGAAATACCGTATTTTTTGCAAATAAAGCAAAAAAAAAAATTATTTATTTTTTTGCAATTTTTTGCAAATCGATAATCGAACATTGTGAATCGATTTTAATCATCACGTGACTAATCGCGATGCATCGATTATACGATTAATCGGCACACCCCTAGTCTGAAGTAATAATTACACCTGCAGGGTTAAAGTGGGTGCATCTCATTGTAAAATTGGACTCAGAAGCTGGGAACCATAGACGGTATGAAAATATGGAGACATTATTGTTTTTCCCTATTTATTTTTCGCTCTGTCGCTTGATTAAACCCTTTGGAATCGCTCTGTCGCTGTGTTTAAATCGCTCATCAACAGGCACACGAATTGACGGACATGTGGGGGCTATAACATTACGCAATGTCATGATATTTGTGCACTACGAGCCACCGTAGTTGTTTACAAGCTAAGCCTATCAGCGTGCTCCTAATGCGAGCTCCATACCGGTAGTACAGACTTCACTTCATGTCAGCCTGTCAATGCGGTTTGTTGCCACACAATAAACCAAGCCAGTGGGATCCTTGACTCGCTCTCACACGGCAGCCAATCAGCGTTGAACAGCGAGCGACTGATGCCAGCGTAATTTCGCTCGAGTTGGGATATTTCATCTGGGGCGACGAGCGTATTTTCTCCCTATCGCTCTGTCTCTGTCGCTCGGACGCCCAGCGATTTTTCTCCCAGGCGAATATACGCTCAATCGCTCGTTTGCATTGACTTTGTATGTAAACTCAATGCCAGCGAAAAACTTTAATAGGTCGGTGTGAACGCAGCTTCACTCATTCATTTCTGGACTCTTGTGTTGGAGCCTTGATTTTTGCATTGCTCAACACTTGGCTATAGGCTATAGAGACTAAAACCATTGTTGGCCTAATTTTTCAGAAACAAAGGTTGGGGCTTGAGCAGAACACACTACCATGTCTTTAATGTTAGGGCTTGCTTAAACAGGAAGATGTTTAATGAAACTGAGAATAATAATAAACATTGACATGTTTATTAGGGGTTCAAGCCCTGAAGGGGCTGAAACCCTATTGTTTTTGTGCCGGTTTATTATTCTTCTTCTTCTTCTTCTTTTTCATCTGCCCCGACGCAAATTCCCGTGAGTTGGTAAATGGTAGAGACCTGAAATTTGGCCCAATGACAGATATTGTTGGCTGGTAGCTGCTCAAGAAAGATTTTTCGAATCGGCCTGAAGGTGGCGCTATAATCGACGGTTTTACGTTAAAGGCCATAACTTCCACGCCGTTGGTCCGATTTTCAAACTTTTTTTTTCCAGATGTTCAGGTGAACCTGCTCTACAAGTTTGCCATAAGGACCCTCAATGTCCGTCTGGAAAATTTTGGA
This sequence comes from Poromitra crassiceps, assembly GCF_964638095.1. Classification (NCBI taxonomy): domain Eukaryota; kingdom Metazoa; phylum Chordata; class Actinopteri; order Beryciformes; family Melamphaidae; genus Poromitra; species Poromitra crassiceps. Next base: position 29,714,875 of record NC_139636.1, read on the forward strand.
GATATTTGGAAAAGTTTGGAAAACACATTTTTGACATCTCCTCCTAGACCGTTGGACCGATTTGGACCAAAATCGCCAGGAAGCATCTATGGAGCAAGCTCTACAATCGTGATTTTTGGATTTTTGAAATCTACTTTAGTTTCGGAGATATTGATCGTTAAAGTTGTGAGAGGGCGTGGCCTCACAGCTAAATTGTCATAACTTCATGACCGATTAAGGAATCTTCACGAAACTTGCTGCAGATCTTCGGAGACCATCCCAGACCATGCGTGTCAAATCTTGTGCAATTCGACCTAAAGGGGGCGCCATAAACGCCAGAAATGGGCGTGGCCTAACACAAAAAAGGCTGTAACTCTGCACCTGTTTGTCCAATGATCGCGAAACTTGTCAGATATATCAAGGAGGATGTCCTAGTCAGAATCAGAAGCTTTGTCATCTGCGCAAGGCTTGAACCCCGCCCATCGCCGCTTGCGGCTATATTTATTATTGTTATTGTTATGACGTGTAGTTCTTAAGCCTGTGGAGAATAACGCAGTATGCACGATCTGATCACTCTTCCTTAAATAAAGTTAGCTGTGAAGCGTTTGTACAGAGGCATGTTTTTGGTTTTACTTCTTCATTATACTTGCAGTTATCTAGCCAGGCAATGTTGATGTTTCTATTAGTGAACAAATAGGTAACATGTATCATTGCGTTAGCATTATATTCACTAAATCTGGCTTCAAACGACCCAAATTGGGCCTGCTTGGTATCTAATGCCTGGCCTGAATTATGATCCCAGTCCGCCCCTGCCTGGCATTAACATGTGTTTTCTATGATCAGATTGCAATCAGATTGTGTTTTATCACTTGAACGTACAGGTGTAAACACCCCCAAAACGTAGTTGTATCTAATTGTATCTAGACTGTACATAGATACAATTATTCTTTCTTACAGTATATACGTATTTATAACGGACACTTTACATCACACTTATTATTGTATATATTTTAAATAGTATACAATTCCTTGTATGTACATACGTGGCCGATAAAGCTGATTCTGATGCTGAAATGCCTGGTAATGTTTGTGGTGTTTGTGGGTGGCTTTGCATAATGCCTAGCTACCACTTGTATTCCGCACTAATGCAGGAGAGATACCGCCCCCATCTGACAGGGTCAGGTTAGGACAGGTACGGAGGTGGAAGGATGTGGAAATCTTTCATTATTGTGTGCAGCAGCACTGATAGGCAGACTTTGCTAATGGCTACCCGGGCTTACCCAGGGAGGGTGCACCGAGGGCTGGCTTCCAGAGTGCTGTCAGCCCTGCCTGCTTACCCAGGGAGGGTGCACCGAGGGCTGGCTTCCAGAGTGCTGTCAGCCCTGCCTGCTTACCCAGGGAGGGTGCACAGAGGGCTGGATTCCAGAGTGCTGTCAGCCCTGCCTGCTTACCCAGGGAGGGTGCACCGAGGGCTGGCTTCCAGAGTGCTGTCAGCCCTGCCTGCTTACCCAGGGAGGGTGCACCGAGGGCTGGCTTCCAGAGTCCTGTCAGCCCTGCCTGCTGACCCAGGGAGGGTGCACCGAGGGCTGGCTTCCAGAGTCCTGTCAGCCCTGCCTGCTCACCCAGGGAGGGTGCACCGAGGGCTGGATTCCAGAGTCCTGTCAGCCCTGCCTGCTTACCCAGGGAGGGTGCACCGAGGGCTGGATTCCAGAGTCCTGTCAGCCCTGCCTGCTTACCCAGGGAGGGTGCACCGAGGGCTGGATTCCAGAGTGCTGTCAGCCCTGCCTGCTTACCCAGGGAGGGTGCACCCAGGGCTGGATTCCAGAGTGCTGTCAGCCCTGCCTGCTTACCCAGGGAGGGTGCACCGAGGGCTGGATTCCAGAGTGCTGTCAGCCCTGCCTGCCTGCATTTGGATGGATGGTCTCTGCAGCAGGAGCAGCTGGCACAGGGCCTCAGCGCTGAAGCCTTTTGTATTCCTCTCGCCTCTCTCCTCACCACTGAAGAATGATGGAGAGAAAAGGAGGGGAGGGTGAGTGAGCGGAGGAGAAGGCCAGAGACAAGACACACAGAGCTGACAGAGACAAGACACACAGAGCTGGCAGAGACAAGACACACAGAGCTGGCAGAGAGACAAGCCAAATCATGAACCAAGCCTTGTGTCTGCCTCCCCTGTGTGGCTGGACGGGCCACATGGCATTCATGCTTCTCCTGCTTCCCATGACGACCGCGCGCCTGAACACTGTACAGCTCCACACATCACCCACCCAGCAAGCAGAGAGCTGCAGTCCCAGTCCTGAACACCAGTGTTTCCCCTACATTCTACAGGCCTGGCAGGCCCGTCAGACCAACGTCAGGCCAGATTTTTTTCTTTTGAATTTTCTTTCTTTTCTTTTCTTTTTGTTTAGATTTTTTTTCCTACTCTCCCCAAAATTTCAATAAACCTTTATGGCATATTATTACAATACAACAATACTGGTGTTGACAGTAATATAAGATTATGTTTTTAGTTTTCTTATTTCCAGACAAATTAGTAGAGTATGATGTTATTTTACCTGCTGACGGTTTGGGCTGTAGCTACAGCCTTCTTCAGAGCTGTCATCTGACTTCCTGGTGATGACGTGTCAGATGACAGCTCTGAAGAAGGCTGTAGCTACAGCCCAAACCGTCTAATTTGTCTGGAAATAAGAAAACTAAAAACATAATTTAAAAGAAGACAAAATTAACCTAATAAATTTAATTTAGTAATAGAAGATGCCAAATCATTCAAAAACATTAAGCATTTTGCTTTTAGGAGCATTGTGCCAGCGTGCAGCGCTGTTCCAAAACGTGTCAACGTGTGTTGTTACCTGGGAAACGCACATCCCATAATACAACTGTTCGCATCGCATCCCATAATAGTATGATGATAGTTGGGATGCCATTGCGAACATAGATGCGAACAGGTTAGCTAAAAGTTTAGCGTCACCAGCGAGGGCCCGCACCGTTGCGGTCGGGGGGTACGTTTCGAAATCCCTCCAGGCCTGAAAATTCTTCTAGGGGAAACACTGCTGAACACTGTACAGCGCTGTAGGAAAATCCAGCTCCACATACACACCCAGCATGTAGGCACCCAGCAAGGGTTCTGCGAGAGAGAAGAGGAAGAGAGAGGAAGAGAGAACAAAAAAGGTTCCTTCACAGCTACCTTTAATTCAGCTGCCTCACAAGGTTCCTTCACAGCTACCTTTAATTCAGCTGCCTCACAAGGTTCCTTCACAGCTACCTTTAATTCAGCTGCCTCACAAGGTTCCTTCACAGCTACCTTTTATACAGCTGCCTCACAAGGTTCCTTCAGAGCTACCTTTAATTCAGCTGCCTCACAAGGTTCCTTCACAGCTACCTTTTATACAGCTGCCTCACAAGGTTCCTTCACAGCTACCTTTAATTCAGCTGCCTCACAAGGTTCCTTCACAGCTACCTTTAATTCAGCTGCCTCACAAGGTTCCTTCACAGCTACCTTTAATTCAGCTGCCTCACAAGGTTCCTTCACAGCTACCTTTAATTCAGCTGCCTCACAAGGTTCCTTCACAGCTACCTTTTATACAGCTGCCTCACAAGGTTCCTTCACAGCTACCTTTAATTCAGCTGCCTCACAAGGTTCCTTCACAGCTACCTTTTATACAGCTGCCTCACAAGGTTCCTTCACAGCTACCTTTAATTCAGCTGCCTCACAAGGTTCCTTCACAGCTACCTTTAATTCAGCTGCCTCACAAGGTTCCTTCACAGCTACCTTTTATACAGCTGCCTCACAAGGTTCCTTCACAGCTACCTTTAATTCAGCTGCCTCACAAGGTTCCTTCACAGCTACCTTTTATACAGCTGCCTCACAAGGTTCCTTCACAGCTGCCTTTAATTCAGCTGCCTCACAAGGTTCCTTCACAGCTACCTTTAATTCAGCTGCCTCACAAGGTTCCTTCACAGCTACCTTTAATTCAGCTGCCTCACAAGGTTCCTTCACAGCTACCTTTTATACAGCTGCCTCACAAGGTTCCTTCACAGCTACCTTTAATTCAGCTGCCTCACAAGGTTCCTTCACAGCTACCTTTAATTCAGCTGTCTCACAAGGTTCCTTCACAGCTACCTTTAATTCAGCTGCCTCACAAGGTTCCTTCACAGCTACCTTTAATTCAGCTGCCTCACAAGGTTCCTTCACAGCTACCTTTAATTCAGCTGCCTCACAAGGTTCCTTCACAGCTGCCTTTAATTCAGCTGCCTCACAAGGTTCCTTCACAGCTACCTTTAATTCAGCTGCCTCACAAGGTTCCTTCACAGCTACCTTTAATTCAGCTGTCTCACAAGGTTCCTTCACAGCTACCTTTAATTCAGCTGCCTCACAAGGTTCCTTCACAGCTACCTTTAATTCAGCTGCCTCACAAGGTTCCTTCACAGCTACCTTGTATTCAGCTGCCTCACAAGGTTCCTTCACAGCTACCTTTAATTCAGCTGCCTCACAAGGTTCCCTCACAGCTACCTTTAATTCAGCTGCCTCACAAGGTTCCTTCACAGCTACCTTTAATTCAGCTGCCTCACAAGGTTCCTTCACAGCTACCTTGTATTCAGCTGCCTCACAAGGTTCCTTCACAGATACCTTGTATTCAGCTGCCTCACAAGGTTCCTTCACAGGTACCTTTAATTCAGCTGCCTCACAAGGTTCCTTCACAGGTACCTTTAATTCAGCTGCCTCACAAGGTTCCTTCACAGATACCTTGTATTCAGCTGCCTCACAAGGTTCCTTCACAGGTACCTTTAATTCAGCTGCCTCACAAGGTTCCTTCACAGATACTTCAGCTGCCTCACAAGGTTCCTTCACAGCTACCTTGTATTCAGCTGTCTCACAAGGTTCCTTCACAGCTACCTTTAATTCAGCTGCCTCACAAGGTTCCTTCACAGCTATCTTGTATTCAGCTGCCTCACAAGGTTCCTTCACAGCTACCTTTAATTCAGCTGTCTCACAAGGTTCCTTCACAGCTGCCTTTAATTCAGCTGCCTCACAAGGTTCCCTCACAGCTACCTTTAATTCAGCTGCCTCACAAGGTTCCTTCACAGCTACCTTTAATTCAGCACCTTTAATTCAGCTGCCTCACAAGGTTCCTTCACAGCTACCTTGTATTCAGCTGCCTCACAAGGTTCCTTCACAGCTACCTTGTATTCAGCTGCCTCACAAGGTTCCTTCACAGCTACCTTGTATTCAGCTGCCTCACAAGGTTCCCTCACAGCTACCTTTAATTCAGCTGCCTCACAAGGTTCCTTCACAGCTACCTTTAATTCAGCACCTTTAATTCAGCTGCCTCACAAGGTTCCTTCACAGGTACCTTTAATTCAGCACCTTTAATTCAGCTGCCTCACAAGGTTCCTTCACAGATACCTTTAATTCAGCTGCCTCACAAGGTTCCCTCACAGCTACCTTTAATTCAGCTGCCTCACAAGGTTCCTTCACAGCTACCTTTAATTCAGCACCTTTAATTCAGCTGCCTCACAAGGTTCCTTCACAGCTACCTTTAATTCAGCACCTTTAATTCAGCTGCCTCACAAGGTTCCTTCACAGATACCTTTAATTCAGCTGCCTCACAAGGTTCCTTCACAGCTACCTTGTATTCAGCTGCCTCACAAGGTTCCTTCACAGGTACCTTGTATTCAGCTGCCTCACAAGGTTCCTTCACAGGTACCTTGTATTCAGCTGTCACAGGATAAATATGGTGAGTGCTCTTTAAGTGTGCCCATCCTTCCCGTGTGATTGGACAGATGTGATTGGACAGATGTGATTGGACAGATGCGATGCTCTCCACTTCACAAACACTGTAACGACTTGTAAATCTAACACAAAGGAAAGTAGACCTGCAGAGAGCAAACCATGTGCTTTTACTTGCAGACTAATGACTCTGTGGTGGAGTAATGACTCCATTCTACCAGCGGGGGGACAGATTAAGAGAGCAAAGAGGGAGGGGCAAAATAAATCAAGATGCGAATAGAAAACGGAGGATGAGATGCGGAGGAGCAGAAGAGGTGAGACCAGTGGAGGATGGGAAGGAGGAGCAGAGGAGGTCAGACCAGAGGAGGATGAGAAGGAGGAGCAGAGGAGGTGAGACCAGAGGAGGATGGGAAGGAGGAGCAGAGGAGGTCAGACCAGTGGAGGATGAGAAGGAGGAGCAGAGGAGGTGAGACCAGAGGAGGATGGGAAGGAGGAGCAGAGGAGGTCAGATCAGTGGAGGATGAGAAGGAGGAGCAGAGGAGGTGAGACCAGAGGAGGATGGGAAGGAGGAGCAGAGGAGGTCAGATCAGTGGAGGATGGGAAGGAGGAGCAGAGGAGGTCAGATCAGTGGAGGATGGGAAGGAGGAGCAGAGGAGGTCAGACCAGTGGAGGATGAGAAGGAGGAGCAGAGGAGGTCAGACCAGAGGAGGATGAGAAGGAGGAGCAGAGGAGGTCAGACCAGTGGAGGATGAGAAGGAGGAGCAGAGGAGGTGAGACCAGAGGAGGATGGGAAGGAGGAGCAGAGGAGGTCAGACCAGTGGAGGATGAGAAGGAGGAGCAGAGGAGGTCAGACCAGAGGAGGATGGGAAGGAGGAGCAGAGGAGGTCAGACCAGTGGAGGATGAGAAGGAGGAGCAGAGGAGGTCAGATCAGTGGAGGATGGGAAGGAGGAGCAGAGGAGGTCAGACCAGTGGAGGATGGGAAGGAGGAGCAGAGGAGGTCAGACCAGAGGAGGATGAGAAGGAGGAGCAGAGGAGGTCAGACCAGTGGAGGATGGGAAGGAGGAGCAGAGGAGGTCAGACCAGAGGAGGATGGGAAGGAGGAGCAGAGGAGGTCAGACCAGTGGAGGATGGGAAGGAGGAGCAGAGGAGGTCAGACCAGTGGAGGATGGGAAGGAGGAGCAGAGGAGGTCAGAGCGGTGGAGGAAGGAGGAGCAGAGGAGGTCAGACCAGAGGAGGATGGGAAGGAGGAGCAGAGGAGGTGAGACCAGAGGAGGATGGGAAGGAGGAGCAGAGGAGGTCAGACCAGAGGAGGATGAGAAGGAGGAGCAGAGGAGGTCAGACCAGTGGAGGATGAGAAGGAGGAGCAGATGAGGTCAGACCAGAGGAGGATGAGAAGGAGGAGCAGATGAGGTCAGACCAGTGGAGGATGAGAAGGAGGAGCAGAGGAGGTCAGATCAGTGGAGGATGGGAAGGAGGAGCAGAGGAGGTGAGACCAGAGGAGGATGAGAAGGAGGAGCAGAGGAGGTCAGACCAGAGGAGGATGAGAAGGAGGAGCAGATGAGGTCAGACCAGAGGAGGATGAGAAGGAGGAGCAGATGAGGTCAGACCAGAGGAGGATGGGAAGGAGGAGCAGAGGAGGTGAGACCAGAGGAGGATGAGAAGGAGGAGCAGAGGAGGTCAGACCAGAGGAGGATGAGAAGGAGGAGCAGAGGAGGTCAGACCACTGGAGGATGGGAAGGAGGAGCAGAGGAGGTCAGACCACTGGAGGAAGGAGGAGCAGAGGAGGTGAGACCAGAGGAGGATGGGAAGGAGGAGCAGAGGAGGTCAGACCAGTGGAGGAAGGAGGAGCAGAGGAGGTCAGACCAGTGGAGGAAGGAGGAGCAGAGGAGGTCAGACCAGAGGAGGATGGAGGAGCAGAGGAGGTGAGACCAGAGGAGGATGGGAAGGAGGAGCAGAGGAGGTCAGACCAGTGGAGGAAGGAGGAGCAGAGGAGGTCAGACCAGTGGAGGAAGGAGGAGCAGAGGAGGTCAGACCAGTGGAGGAAGGAGGAGCAGAGGAGGTCAGACCAGTGGAGGAAGGAGGAGCAGAGGAGGTGAGACCAGAGGAGGATGGGAAGGAGGAGCAGAGGAGGTGAGACCAGAGGAGGATGGGAAGGAGGAGCAGAGGAGGTCAGACCAGAGGAGGATGAGAAGGAGGAGCAGAGGAGGTGAGACCAGAGGAGGATGGGAAGGAGGAGCAGAGGAGGTCAGACCAGAGGAGGATGGGAAGGAGGAGCAGAGGAGGTCAGACCAGTGGAGGATGAGAAGGAGGAGCAGAGGAGGTCAGACCAGAGGAGGATGGGAAGGAGGAGCAGAGGAGGTCAGACCAGTGGAGGAAGGAGGAGCAGAGGAGGTGAGACCAGAGGAGGATGAGAAGGAGGAGCAGAGGAGGTGAGACCAGAGGAGGATGAGAAGGAGGAGCAGAGGAGGTCAGAGCAGAGGAGGATGGGAAGGAGGAGCAGAGGAGGTGAGATCAGTGGAGGATGAGAAGGAGGAGCAGAGGAGGTCAGACCAGTGGAGGATGGGAAGGAGGAGCAGAGGAGGTGAGATCAGAGGAGGATGGGAAGGAGGAGCAGAGGAGGTCAGAGCAGTGAGAGAGTATAAATAGTAGGACAGAGTGAAGGATGGTGGTTATTGATCGTTGGCGGTGACAGGAGGCAGGTGTAAAGGGAGATGGAGGCAGAGAAAGAGGAGAGAAGGGAGGATGAGTGAGAGTAACAGTATACATGGTCGATGGAGACAGTGAAGGCAACACCACAAAACAACATACATACATCTTAGATGGTAGGTGTAGGACAGGCTTCCCATTGGAAATCCCAATTCTGCACGGTGGTTTTTTGTGTGCAAATAGGCTACTTCTGATGAGTATGGGGGGGAGAAAATGTTGGCGATCTGCTTTTGGGTATTTTGCTGAAATGTTTTTTGTATGTGGAGTGGATGAATTATTAAATTTCCCTTATGCCCAAGTTCACATGCTCTGTTAATAAAATAAAATATATATAATATAAAAAAACATATAGGGAAATACATCATCTTAGTCTCGTGTGTTGATCAGAGTTGTGATTGTAGTGGGCCCCCGGAAGATTTTCACATTCAAAGTGGGTTTGAATTTGGCTTAAACGTCCACTTGGACTCAAGGATGAAGCGATTACATTTTGGTGGTCAAAGAAGGTCAAGGTCACTGTGACCTGACCAACGCCATTTCCAAGCTCGTTAACGCCATATCTCAGTAACACCTTGACGGAATGGTAAATGGCCTGCATTTATATAGCGCTTTTATCCAAAGCGCTTTACAATCAGTAGGTAGTCTACATTCACCCATTCATACACCGATGGCGGCAGGCTGCCACGCAGGGTGCCTACACACCATCGGGAGCAATTTGGGGTTCAGTATCTTGCCCAAGGACACTTCGACATGCAGACTGGAGGAGGCGGGAATCGAACCACCGACCTCTTTGATCCAAAGCGATTAGTGGACAACCCGCTCTACCTCCTGAGCTACAGCCGAATCTCTTCACATTTGGCTCAAACGTCAAAGTCTGGACAGACATGGATGCTCATTGCTCACTTGTAGGAGCAATGAGCAGATAACCGCGGTGCGGTCATTCAGGTTGCTCTTACACACCTGATCTGATTAAGGGCTACGTAGTGAGTGTCATGCTAGACATGTGCATTAGATCTGTTGGTACTGCTCGGCTAATCAGCGTCGAGGTCTTAATTGGATCAGGGGGATTGCACAGCACAGCACAGCACAGCAGAGCACAGCACAGCACACAGGGGGACTTGAGGACTAACCCTGCGAGGCAGCTGGATTGGTAAGATCAGATCACGATGGTGTGAGGAAGCCAGATCTGTGTTTCAATCCATCCCAGCAGAGTTGAGGCATCTAGGGGCGGGATTTAGGTGTGACGACATGACGGCGAGAAGCGACGCCTGTGACAGACAGATGGTTCATCCAATCACCTTCCAGGTATATTTGGAAAGCCCCTGCCCTTTTCCAAACAGTTCCCAGGTAATGTGTAACAAACCACCTGGCCACGTCAGGTGACTTGTGGACTTCCCAGGGTATGTGTAACAAACCTGAGGACTGGGCTGGGAAACACTGACTATCAGGCATGTTGGAAAACTGAACAATTTCACTACTTTGGCTATTTCAGTACTTTGGCTACACCTTCTCTGTATATCATTTTGCAAAATCCAGGCTGTTACAGAAACAGAACACTGTAACTCTCCTCTGATTTTCAACGAGCTTAGTTTGTATCAGTATTTACAACATTAGTAGTATATCAGAAAACCGGAAACCGTTTTGAAGTCATTCATTTAGTTTGACAATTATTGAGAGTTGATTTGAGAAAGTAAAGTTGTGGAACAGCGATGTGATTTGTGCATGAGTGAGGAGGAGGAGAACACAGGGAAGGAGAGAAGCATGAGAGTGTAAGAGCAGCAGCCTGAAGGAGAGAGAAGCATGAGAGTGTAAGAGCAGCAGCCTGAAGGAGAGAGAAGCATGAGAGTGTAAGAGCAGCAGCCTGAAGGAGAGAGAAGCATGAGAGTGTAAGAGCAGCAGCCTGAAGGAGAGAGAAGCATGAGAGTGTAAGAGCAGCAGCCTGAAGGAGAGAGAAGCATGAGAGTGTAAGAGCAGCAGCCTGAAGGAGAGAGAAGCATGAGAGTGTAAGAGCAGCAGCCTGAAGGAGAGAAGCATGAGAGTGTAAGAGCAGCAGCCTGAAGGAGAGAGAAGCATGAGAGTGTAAGAGCAGCAGCCTGAAGGAGAGAGAAGCATGAGAGTGTAAGAGCAGCAGCCTGAAGGAGAGAGAAGCATGAGAGTGTAAGAGCAGCAGCCTGAAGGAGAGAGAAGCATGAGAGTGTAAGAGCAGCAGCCTGAAGGAGAGAGAAGCATGAGAGTGTAAGAGCAGCAGCCTGAAGGAGAGAGAAGCAAGCGTGTCACAGGAAGGTCACAGGTTTGAATCCCCCGAGCGGAGAATGTGGGCCCTCCCCCCCCGTGATGTCACCTGGAGCACTTCATCCCCAACTGCTTACCTGGAGGTTCTCATTGTGACTGAGGCAACAACAGTGACTTATGAACATCAGATGAGGTTGATTTCATAAATAGCCTCCCTCACTCCACATGGTTTGTGATGTTCCTGCACTCTTCTCTCTGCATGGTTCAGTGTTTTGATGGCTTTGCTCAGGTCTCTGTGGGGAAGAGATGCAATCTCAAGTTCACTTTGTTGATTTTTGCACGTTTAATTTATACGTTCATTAATTTTGGACAAAACGAGCTGGAAGCGTTTAAGAGCTGATTGATGAAGTTTTAGCCTCTATTTGTGTTGGTAAGCTCTTTTGTATCCATTCATTTAGGGGTCAACTCAATGACCTCACACACACACGCGCACACACACACACACACACACACACACACACACACACACACACACACACACGCACACACACACACACTCAATGACCTCCACTTCATCAATAGAAAAGTTCCCCAGGGTACACACACACACACACACACACACATACACACACACACACACACACACACACACACACACACTCCGAGTATCCTTCCAAAACCATTATTTACAGCCCCTAAATTAAAACTCAGTGAGTGAATGGCCTCCGTATGTGTGTGTGTGTGTGTATGTGTGTGTGCGTATGTGTGTGTGCGTATGTGTGTGTGTGTGTGTGTGTATGTGTGTGTGTGTGTGTGTGTGTGTGTGTGTATGCGTGTGTGTGTGTGTGTGTGTGTGTGTGTGTGTGTGTGTGAATGGTGGTGGTGGTGGTGGTGGTGGTGGGGGGGGTTGGACTGGAGGGCAGTCCGTGTTGCGGGACGTCCTGAGCGATGGGGAAAGCTAAGCTCTCTGCCCTCCTAACAGTTTTCAGCATGGTGACCTTGGACACCTGGACAGAGATGCAGCAAAGCCCTGGATGACCTGGAGATGGACTCAAGCTAGATTTCCACCTTCATCATTACTGGCCACTTCATCATCTTCACTATGTTCACGGATGTGGTCTGAAGAGTTGAGCCATCGTCCAGAGGCAGAAGAAAGCATGGAAAAACCACACTAGTTGACCTTTGATGACCTCTACCTCGCCAGCCTAAATGATCAGGACCCACTGAACAAGTTGAGCCAGCTTCACATGAGCTGGTGGAAGAGACCCTGCTGAAGGAGCAGGAAAGAGGAGGACGTGACGTGGTCCTGGAATCAGAAGAGGCAGAGAGAGGCTCTCACTGACTGAAATAGACAATTATGGAGAAAAGCTTCAAAGATTTGGTTTTCTTGTTCATTTAGCAGCATCCTAAAGAAATGCCAAAGAATATTGTTTGCACGTACCTACTGTAAACACGTACCTACTGTAAACGCTCTGGAGGGGAAATGATCAGCTGAGAATGAAGGAATGAATGAAGCTTGAATCACATTTAGAAAACGGGAAGATGATCAGATCATCTTGCTTTGCTCTCTGGTAGTCGAGTCTCGCTCCAAACTCTGTAAGAAAGGATTGTTTGGGGAATTTGATCCAAACTCACAGGCTATTTATTTACGTCAGACTGCTATATTGCATGATAGTGGATGAAATGTGAGCCTGGCTCCATTTCTATCTAAAGGAATTAGTCTCTCTGGCCAGACTCCTCTCCCTTCAGCCTCCTCTCCCTTCAGCCTCCTCTCCCTTCAGCCTCCTCTCCCTTCAGCCTCCTCTCCCTTCAGCCTCCTCTCCCTTCAGACTCCTCTCCCTTCAGACTCCTCTCCCTTCAGACTCCTCTCCCTTCAGGCTCCACTCCCTTCAGACTCCTCTCCCTTCAGCCTCCTCTCCCTTCAGGCTCCTCTCCCTTCAGCCTCCTCTCCCTTCAGCCTCCTCTCCCTTCAGGCTCCTCTCCCTTCAGCCTCCTCTCCCTTCAGCCTCCTCTTCCTTCAGCCTCCTCTTCCTTCAGCCTCCTCTCCCTTCAGCCTCCTCTCCCTTCAGCCTCCTCTCCCTTCAGACTCCTCTCCCTTCAGCCTCCTCTCCCTTCAGCCTCCTCTCCCTTCAGACTCCTCTCCCTTCCGTCCGAGGAGTCTGGCGCCGCAGGTCTCCATAACAGGGATAAACCCTCCCCTGCTCTACAGCTGCTCTCCCATTGGAGCGACTGTTACGGTGGCAGCCGGATGTCCGCTCCCGTCTTATTACAAGCTCTGTCATTGGCTCCGACCATGTCAATCAGAGCGTCTTCCGCTCCCTCCTCCCTGTGTGTCGCTGTAAATAGTGCCCTGCCGCCGCAGTGAAAACAACAATGCTAACTAGCTAGCAAGCTAACGGCACAAACCTACACGCTAGCTCGTTGATACACGCTGAAAACGGCAAGTTGGATTGTTTGAAACTATTTTCCGTGGGCACTGCCGCTAAGCGCCGCCCATCACAATCCCACTATGGAGACCTGCGCCGCCAGACTCCTCAGACAGAAGGGAGAGGAGGCTGGCCAGCAAGACTAAAAGGAATCGTCTCTCCTTGTTCAGGATTGCAGCCTACACAGACTGTTAAAGGGAACATGACACGTTTTGACATTTTATTTTGTAGTAGTAGCCAGGGGGAAGTGAATGGGTCATTTCTCTTGAATCAGCTGGCTACCATATTCCTTTCCCTATACAAAGTGTAAGGCGCTTTCACACCTACCTTGTTTGGTCCGGACTTCCGGACTTTCCAGTTGGATCCGAACCAAAATGACAGGTGTGAAACCTCCACGGTCCACGGTGCGGACCAAACGCCCCGTCCTCGGTCCGATGAAAAGAGGTGGTCTCGGTCTGGACCAAGCTGGACCATGGTGTGGTTGAATTAATTTCCCTTGTGACTTTCCCCTTGACTCTCATAATGCCTCCCAAACTCTCGCACTAGTTTGGAAAATGTGGTTGATTGGATGTTGCTCTCCAGGTTTCATGTCCTCAGCAGATCTGTTGTCTCTGTGAACTTTAGTGTTGTTGCCTTATGCAGATTCCCATCTGTTATGACTCTGCTTGTGTCTCTCACTGTCACTCTCTCCAAACCTCTGGGGAAACTTCCACAGGCGCTCTCATTTCCAGTGCAACAGCTGTACTTTAACCGTCTATTTCTGTAGGATGCAGAATTTGCCATGAACAAGATATGTTACGACTTAGCCTTTTACAGCCCTAGAAAGTCCTCATCTGTGTGTAGTGTGTACATATAATAATACTCATATATAATACTCATCTGTGTGTACATATTGAGTATCCAACAGTACAGTTCAAGTCACGAGACTGAATTCTCAAATGACATCTCGGGCCATCGGCATTTTAGCTTTTATTATGCCTCCTCCGGCGATAGCCAGGCCGGAGGCATTATGGATTCGGGTTGTACGTCCGTCCGTACGTCCGATGTTCGTTAACGTGATATCTGAGGAACGCCTTTATGGAATTTCTTCAAATTTGCCTCAAAGGTCGACTAGGACTCAAGCATGAACTGATTAGATTTTGGTGGTCAAAGGTCAAAGTTCAACAAGGTGAAGCATTGTTACCAACCCCGCTGTGGCGTCTGGTAACAATGCTTCAGTCTAAACGCAAGTCCAAAGATAGTGGTGCTGCAGCCATTTCAACAGAGACTCCCATAAGACATGCGTAGGTAGTACAGAGATACAGGTACAGAGAATAGCCACAATCCACTGTGTAACACAATGTGATGATCAAGAAGGTTATTTCCAATGGGATTTGGATAATATTCAGCAGAGTCATGATAAAATAACACTGCATCTACAGTCAGAATCAACACCCGGGTGATTCTTTCTGCTCCCAAACGTTCCTCACCGCGGCCCCACGTGTCAGGGCACCGTTGCAGCACGGTACTCTCTAGTGACTCCCATCCCCGGCCGGAGTGCAAGACAGATGACGGGCTGCACTTTTGGGACAGTAATCCAATTGTTCCCTCGCACCAGGTATGATCAATCAATCCCAGGAAAAGACACCAGGCATGATCAATCAATCTCAGGAAAATACACCAGGCATGATCAATCAATCCTAGGAAAATACACCAGACATGATCAATCAATCCCAGGAAAAGACACCAGGCATGATCAATCAATCCCAGGAAAATACACCAGGCATGATCAATCAATCACAGGAAAATACACCAGACATGATCAATCAATCCCAGGAAAATACACCAGACATGATCAATCAATCCCAGGAAAATACACCAGGCATGATCAATCAATCCCAGGAAAAGACACCAGACATGATCAATCAATCCCAGGAAAATACACCAGACATGATCAATCAATCCCAGGAAAAGACACCAGACATGATCAATCAATCCCAGGAAAATACACCAGGCATGATCAATCAATCCCAGGAAAATAGTAGAATGGATTTCAGATGGGGTCATTTTGATCACAGCCTGAAGAACACAAAGACGTTAAAGATTCAAAATGACTGCTCTCAGATGAAAGTTCTGTATCTGCAAAACAACCTCAGGGAAGATGAAAAGGTGTCATCATCAGGTGAATCAACAAGCCTTTTTTTCCTTTATTTTTTACACAGTCATTTGATATGACAGCATATAAAAAGCATAAGGGAAGCTGTACTGACAGCATATAAAAAGCATAAGGGAAGCTGTACTGTGCACGACAATTCATTGTGAAGTGAGGAAAGAAAGAATATAATTTTCTCTCTCCATCGGAGACAGATATTGGGTTTCTATGGCTACAGCACAGTAGCAAAGCAAGGCTGTGTGGCTGCGGACAGAGAAGCGTTATCTCCTTTTCACACGGGCTGTTCTTTGATTGTGGATTATTTTCTTAGCTTTGCTATATTTCATTCGATGTTTTAATTTTCTCCTTTTACTGTGTTGCCCAAGGCTGGGCCTGACTTTCTGTCTGTGTTTTGCAGATGGCAGATATCGTAAAAAAAAAAAAAAAAAAATCATAACTCCGCCTACCTAACGGCGGGGACACACCAGAAGCAGAAGCGTCGCGTCGCGGAGGCGGTTTCATTTCGGCGATCGTACCGGCTGTGGTGCATCGTGTCCGTCTCGCGTCATGAAGTTATTACTAAGTTATGACGCTTATGACGGTATGATTTTCAATACCTTCAAACATACAGACGCTCCTCTTTCTATGAAATTGAATGATGGACAGTGAGATGCTGCATTGAGGTGACGTCGTAGTGCACAGCACATGTCAGTAGAGGATAAATCAATCAATCAAAGATGGATGAAAGGCTGTAAATGAAGCACTCTCTTTTCACAGTGTCAGATAGCCTAATACACAGACTGAGATTAGAAATACTATTGATTGATTTGAGCTACAGTCAGGTGAACCGTGGCTCAGACAGCGGTGACAACGGTTTTGTCTACACCCAGGGTTTTAGGTACCGACTACTGACCCATTCTGAATAGGGGTGGGAATCGCTGAGTAGCTCACGATACGATATCGTCACGATACTTGGCCCTCGATAACGATATATCACGATACTGCGATACTGCGATACTGCGATATATTGGAAGACGATACATCACGATACCTGTGTAACAAGTGAAAAAAATACCTCTGAAGGCAAAAAATCATGTATTATGCATTTATTAGCAGAATTGACATGAACTCTCTGAGTTCACTCACTCACTCATACCATTTTCGATACCACGGAGGAAAAGTTACACATTAAGTCTTTTTATTATTACTATTAAAACAAGAAAACCTATATAACCTACCTACCTACCTATATAATTTCTAAAAGTAGATATTAATGATCAAACATTTCCATTCATGTAGCCTACAGTAGTTATGTTTTTGTTTCAACTACAAACATAAATAAAGTCAACTTGAAACTATGTTTCAACTACCACACACAGCATAATATTTTAGCCTGTTTATTAAAAAAAATAAAAAAAAAATAAAATAATTAATAAACATATCGATACTTGGCGCCAGTGTATCGATAACGTATCGCGGGTGGAAATATCGCGATAACGTGGGTATCGATATTTTGTCCCACCCCTAATTCTGAAAGAACTCCAATCAGAGAGTAGCTTATTCCCTAAACGAATGGAGACGCACAGACAGGACCAAAATGACCAAACCATAACAATATCCTCCTCGGCACACATTTCAGAACAGATTGCTGCTCCAGCCTCAGAGCGAGCGTTTGCATGCTGAAGCATCCTCGTGCCCCCAATCTGCAAAATGAACTTTTGAGATTACTTTTATTTACTCCAGCGCTGCAGGGCCTCTGTGTGCTGTCACAGAGCCTCTGTGTGCTGTCTGTCACAGAGCCTCTGTGTGCTGTCTGTCACAGGGCCTCTGTGTGCTGTCACAGGGCCTCTGTGTGCTGTCTGTCACAGGGCCTCTGTGTGCTGTCACAGGGCCTCTGTGTGCTGTCTGTCACAGGGCCTCTGTGTGCTGTCACAGAGCCTCTGTGTGCTGTCTGTCACAGAGCCTCTGTGTGCTGTCTGTCACAGGGCCTCTGTGTGCTGTCACAGGGCCTCTGTGTGCTGTCTGTCACAGGGCCTCTGTGTGCTGTCACAGAGCCTCTGTGTGCTGTCTGTCACAGGGCCTCTGTGTGCTGTCTGTCACAGGGCCTCTGTGTGCTGTCTGTCACAGGGCCTCTGTGTGCTGTCTGTCACAGGGCCTCTGTGTGCTGTCACAGGGCCTCTGTGTGCTGTCACAGAGCCTCTGTGTGCTGTCTGTCACAGGGCCTCTGTGTGTTGTCACAGAGCCTCTGTGTGCTGTCACAGGGCCTCTGTGTGTTGTCACAGGGCCTCTGTGTGCTGTCACAGGGCCTCTGTGTGCTGTCACAGGGCCTCTGTGTGCTGTCACAGTCATTGCACAGAAGGGCAGAAGGGGGATTGCGACATGACAAAGGTTAGCCATAGTGTGAGTGACAGTGGAGTCTAGACACGGTAATGATGGAGAGAGGGAGGAGTCATGATGGAGAGAGGGAGGAGTCATGATGGAGAGAGGGAGGAGTCATGATGGAGAGAGGGAGGAGTAATGATGGAGAGAGGGAGAAGTCATGATGGAGAGAGGGAGGAGTCATGATGGAGAGAGGGAGGAGTCATGATGGAGAGAGGGAGGAGTCATGATGGAGAGAGGGAGGAGTCATGATGGAGAGAGGGAGGAGTCATGATGGAGAGAGGGAGGAGTCATGATGGAGAGGGCGGAGTAATGATGGAGAGAGGGAGGAGTCATGATGGAGAGAGGGAGGAGTCGATGGAGAGGGAGGAGTCATGATGGAGAGAGGGAGGAGTCATGATGGAGAGAGGGAGGAGTCATGATGGAGAGAGGGAGGAGTCATGATGGAGAGAGGGAGGAGTCGATGGAGAGAGGGAGGAGTCATGATGGAGAGAGGGAGGAGTAATGATGGAGAGGGCGGAGTCATGATGGAGAGAGGGAGGAGTCATGATGGAGAGAGGGAGGAGTCATGATGGAGAGAGGGAGGAGTAATGATGGAGAGAGGGAGGAGTCATGATGGAGAGAGGGAGGAGTCATGATGGAGAGAGGGAGGAGTCGATGGAGAGAGGGAGGAGTCATGATGGAGAGAGGGAGGAGTCATGATGGAGAGAGGGAGGAGTGGGGAAAAGATCCAACAGACAAAGACAATAACAACTAAAGTTAGTAAGAAAGGAGGAAGCAGGGGAGGACTGGAGGTGATGACAGACTTTTTTGTTAACTTTATATTAGGGATGCACCGATCCACATTTTTTCACTTCCGATCCAATTCCGATACCTGAATTTGGATATCTGCCGATACCGATATTATGCCGATACCAATATTTTTCTTGAATATACAGTATAGGCAAAGATTTGGCCAATTAATTAATTTTTTTTAAATATACCTTGCAAAAAGCAGACACAATTAAGACAATATACAAGGCAAAGAAGGATACTATTATACATGGGAAAATTATGGCCTGTGCGGCCCGAGCTGGAATTGCATTTTTTTTTCTTTTTTCGATTCCGATCCGATCTCTGAATTAGTGCCAATATCGGCACCCGATACCGATATTGGATCGGATCGGCCCCATCCCTACTTTATATACAGTCAGTACAAGCAGATGACGGCAAGAGTGACTCCATCAATACAATATCAACTAGAGACCAACGACCACGTGACTTTACCAATGTGGGCCAGGGGCATCAAAATGGGCCAGGGGCGTAAAATGGGCCAGGGGCGTAAAGTGGGCCAGGGCCGTAAAGTGGGCCAGGGGCGTAAAGTGGGCCAGGGGCGTAAAGTGGGCCAAGTGGGGGACCATGGGGGGGCTGCCCCCTTGCTGGTATCACCAGCACCATTTTCGAACTCGGTCTTCATTTTGATCTCAACGACACAACTTTAAAGTTTTGTGACTGCATCTTGAATGGTTTTGATGCTACCACGCTAACAACATCTGTCCACAGACGGAATGACATAAACACCTGGCAAAATACTCAAAACGGCAGGTAGTGCGCGTGCACACACACACACACACACACACACACACACACACACACACACACACACACACACACTGATTCAAGGTGAAAAAAATAGCAGCGTCGCTGTCATGGCCGGTAGTGAAAGTGATTGGTGTTTTTAGGATGAAATAGATGAAGCATTGCTGTAGTGACAAGCGCCACACAGCCAGGATCCAGAGGAGAGAGCGAGGGAGGAAGGAGGAAGGGAAGACAGAGGGGGAGGCTGCGTGGGGGAGAGAGTGGGGGGGGGGGAGGGAGGAAGGGAAGACAGAGCGGGAGGCTGCGTGGGGGAGAGAGCGGGGGGGGGGGAGGGAGGAGGGAGGAGGGAGACAGAGCAGGAGGCTGCGTGGGGGAGAGAGCGGGGGGGGGGGAGGGAGGAGGGAGGAGGGAGACAGAGCAGGAGGCTGCGTGGGGGAGAGAGCGGGGGGGGGGGAGGGAGGAGGGAGGAGGGAGACAGAGCAGGAGGCTGCGTGGGGGCGTGGGGGGGTGATTGTAGAGGACGTGATGGAAGAGAGGAGGGAGAACAGGAGAGATGAACGGATGAAGGCGGGTGATGGAAAATTGTAGGGAAGCAGTTTTTAAATACCAAGAACAACAAACCGCTATTGACAGATGACAGCTGTCAGTTTTGCCACACATTTCAAAAAATTGAAATGAAAATGGCAGCCTGGCACATAATGATAACAACCGCCATTAACAGCTGTTTCACATCATGATAACAACCGCCATTAACAGCTGTTTCTGCTGCAGGAACGGGACGAGTTGGGGGCGCTGAGTTATGATGGCTGCCTGCGAAAGATTTCATCAACTGTCAATTTTTGCAGACAGCTGGTGTTAAACAGTGATAGAAGATAAAGGGAAGAGAGAGAGACAGACAGGAGATGGAGAGAGAGAGAGAGAGGGCCCCATCATGATGATGATGATGATGATGATGAAGATGGAGGCAGAGTGACACACACACTCTGTTAGGAGAAGAGTTAAAGATGAACCAGGTAACTGATTACTAAATCAAATGTGACAGTAGGGAGAGAGCTCTGGTATCGCTAACATCACATATCTAAATTCAGCTATCAGAATTGGATTGGAAGTGGAAAAAAAGTTCACTGGTTTCGTGCATCTCTAATCATATCTAGCTTTTTACCTTCAGAATCATACGTCATCACGTCTTGAATCATTCACACAGTAAGTGAGATGAATATGATTCAAAAGGCTCATGACAGTATGTAGATGTCTGCACACACTTTGCAGTGTAAAATACATTATGTATGAACTGAACTGTGATCGCTACATCACAAATGAGCATTTCCACACTGAAAATGTGCGGGCGGAAGAAGTGAATGCGTTGTCATGGCGATGGCATCATTGAACAGAATATGTCAGTGACAGCTGTGTGGATGAACAAAGACATAATGGACCATCAGGGACAAGAATGTGAGGAGAAAATCCACTTAAAGACAGTTGTTTTCATAAAACAACTGTCCTGTTTCCTCTTCTTTCTTCTCTGCATTTGTCCTTCAGTTTCTCATGAAGCAGCTTGTTAGCACTGAGAGCCTTCCTCATTGAAAGCAATGGCGCCGGTGCTAGGCTAGGCTAGGCTAGGCTAGGCTAGGCTAGGCTAGGCTAGGCTAGCCACAAGCTTAAGTTCATTACATCCCGTGGCTTCAATGAGGAATGCGAACAATGCTAACAAGGCAGTTGAAGGATTGCAAAGGACCAATGCAGAGCGATTTCCCCCCAGTGTGACAAGTGTCTGGTGAAGAAAAATAACCCACTAAAATTGTATATTTCACCAGCATCTCTATAAGTTTGCCTTGAGATGTGGAGCTTTTTCTGCCTCAGGATATACAGCAGCTGTACTTAAGATAATAAGTCGTGTAGGAATGCAAAACCTCTGCTGTTCCCTCAACTGAAAGCTCTGTTAGCGCTTAATCAGCTTCAACAAAAACAGTGAATTATGTGAAGCTTTAAAACACCAGAGAAATGCCACCAGTACAGTAAGTTGATACTGGCTTCCAGGTGTTGAAGTCTGGGTGTGTGGGTGTGTAACTCCCTCTCAGCATGTATACAGTATACAATAAACAAGCTGCGTAAAAGCACAGCGAAACACAATCTGTCCCACCTCTCTGCATTGATTGGATGGGTCAAGGTAAGGGGCTCCGAGGTTTCTCTTGTTGCCTTGACAACCTCGCATCACTGCCGGCTGCCATGGCGATGCATCAAAAAGAGCCGAGTGGAACATAATCGCTCATTGCTGCTGGTTGGTTGGTTGGTTGGTTTGTGGAGAGTAGAGGCAGACTGCCTTTGAGACGCACTGCCAACTTATTTGCTGCTCTCGCCCTCTGCCTTAAGAGGTTTCATGGGACAACAGCACAGCATTCATTCCAGTACCTAACAGACACAGAGAGTCATGCATAACCACACGACAGCAAGGAACAGCAGAAACCATAAAGCAACTGCTTTAACTGACATTATTTAGATTTGAAATGATTTTGTTGGACTGTTGGTGGTCGACTTTTTCTGGCTGATATTCTGCCAGTGTGTCATTCAGACGCTGCTGTTTTCACTCTGCTGAGCCATTTAAAAGCTGCTGTTATGGTTAAAACCATGTATTTCTTCATGAATACTGATCAGCCAATACACTACACAGAGAGGATGGTTGAACTTGCACCATCTGCTAGAGACAGAGAGAACGGGGCAGTCTGAGAAGCAGCTTAGCTTAGCTTAGCTTATCTTAACTTAACTTAGCTTAACTTGCACCATCTGCTAGAGACAGAGAGAACGGGGCAGTCTGAGAAGCAGCTTAGCTTAGCTTAGCTTATCTTAACTTAACTTAGCTTAACTTGCACCATCTGCTAGAGACAGAGAGAACGGGGCAGTCTGAGAAGCAGCTTAGCTTAGCTTATCTTAACTTAATTTAACTTAGCTTAATTTAACTTAACTTAACTTGCAGCATATGATAGACACAGAGAGAACGGGGCAGTCTGAGAAGCAGCTTATCTTAACTTAACTTAACTTAACTTAACTTAGCTTAACTTAACTTGCAGCATCTGATAGAGACAGAGAGAACGGGGCAGTCTGAGAAGCAGCTTAGTTTAGCTTGACTTAATTTAACTTAATTTAACTTAACTTAACTTAGCTTAACTTAACTTGCAGCACCTGATAGAGACAGAGAGAACGGGGCAGTCTGAGAAGCAGCTTAGCTTAGCTTATCTTAACTTAACTTAGCTTAACTTAGCTTAATTTAACTTAACTTAACTTGCAGCATCTGATAGAGACAGAGAGAATGGGGGAGTCTGAGAAGCAGCTTAGCTTAACTTAACTTAGCTTAACTTAGCTTAATTTAACTTAACTTAACTTGCAGCACCTGATAGAGACAGAGAGAACGGGGCAGTCTGAGGAGCAGGAGAGGGAGAAGAGAGAGGCAGAATGATGGATGTATGTAAAAGAGATGAGATTGAAACGACAGGGAGAAAGAGAGGGGTTGTGCCGGAGACTAGAGCCTGGTACACACATACAGATCTTCTAAATCTGAACAGATTTTTTATCTGAGAAACCCCACGCACACATGAAGATAAAAAATCATGAATTGCACAGTTTTGATCGTATTGTGTCTAGGGCTGGGCAATATAATCGATACGGCAATATATCGTGATATTTTTTTCCCCGATACTGTATCGATACTTGGACCCCAAGTATCGCGATATTAAAAAAAAAAAAAAAATTGCAGGCCATGCCATGCCAGGCCTCTGCATCTGGTGATTCCCACCCCTAATCGATACTGTATCGATATTTCCCATATCGATGCGTTCAGTAACACTCAACACTCAGTAGTTTTGACTAAATTTGTCCACTAACTTATCAGTATAAAGTGATGTACATATTATTACACTACCTGGGTGGTACACAGTGTGTGGTATCTTTAGCTCTATTATTTAATTTTGAGTATATTCTGTAGAATACCGCAATATATCGCAATATGTATCGCATCGCAATATATCGTGATACAATCGTATCGTGATACGTATCGTATCGTGAGATCCTTGCCAATACCCAGCCCTAATTGTGTCTTTGTGTGTATTGTGTTTGTGTGCTCCGATATTCCCAATACAGCACACCACATACATAAAGATCTGTCCTACGACAGTCTAGAGTCTCGTCCCCCAAGCCAGAAATCTCACGTGATCTAACGTAGTACCCTGACTGACCTGTAGGAGGCAGCCATGTGCGACATGGCATATAAACTGCCGGAGAACGAAGAAGACGAGAGAAGAAGACGCGTTAAACCAAACAGAAGAAGAAGAAGGAGTGTCTGTTATGCTTCCGTGTTCTTAAGTCAGCTCGCTTCTTGATTGGCTACATTGGAGTCATGTGACTCGGGAGTTGTCGGCTTTCCCCACGAAACACAAGAGGACTTTTGATCATAAATATTGAACAGGTTTAATATTTACAGATGGTGGAGAGAAATGGACTCAACACACCTCACACCACAGGATCATCTTGTAGGATCATCTTTACAGCCATCAGATAATCGGCCGTTTGCTGTCGTTGGTCAGAAGGGGGGAAATCGGGCCAAAATCAGAAAGATTATCTTTATGTGTGTACCGGCCTTAAGAGGGAGCTGGGGAGTCCAAGAGGAGAGAGGAAACAGGAGAGAGGAGAGAGGAAACAGGAGTTTAAAAGGGGAGAGGAGGTCAAAGGAGGTGAATTAAAGGTGTTGACGTGATCGATGAGGCTAATGGCACAGTAATGACTCTCTCTCTCTCTCTGTCTCTCTCTCTTTCTGTCTCTCTCTCTCTCTCTCTTTGTCTCTCTCTCTCTCTCTCTCTCTCTCTCCAGGGTTTCCACAGAACAGGACACCGGTCTTCATGGCAGTCGGAAATCCCTGAAGGACACACACACACACACACACACACGCACGCAGGAACTTGATCGTGGACTCCATGGGACAACAACTTTCCTGGGAACAGTGTGGCGGGCCGTGAAAAGGCCAAGGTTACACACACACACACACACACACACACACACACACACACACACATACACACACACACACACACACACACACACACACACACACACAGGCCTAAGAGAGGACCAGCTGCAGATAGAGGAGCAGCAGATCTTGGATCAGTGTGTGTGTGCGTGTAGGTGAGGTGAGCAGGTAGCAGCAGATCTGGGATCAGTGTGTGTGTGCGTGTAGGTGAGGTGAGCAGGTAGCAGCAGATCTGGGATCGCAGGTGTTTAGAGGGCATCAGATTGGTGGGCACTGTGATGTTCCCACCCTCAGATTAACACTGGCACAGATGTGGAACACAATTAAATGAGTGCAACAGGCAAGCAGTGTGTGTGGCGTGAGCGTAGCACGTAGCACGTAGCGCACACACACACACACACACATTGAGAAGAGCAGGCCTCAGGACAGATGCTGCCCCCTGCCCTTCCCTCCTCACACAGTCCTCTCTGAGCCAGCTGGAGACAACATGAGATCTGGAGCTCGATTGCTTTTGTCTTCCCCCCATCACACTCTCTCTCTCTGCATCCCTCCATCCACCACTTCCTCCTTCCTCCCTGGAGAAGCCGTCATAAGGAAATGTCTTCTGCGTTCTAAAGAACAGCTGCCAAACCGCCTGATTGCGTCTCCCAACACTTTCTTTTCATTCTGCGTCTCTACGGGGGAAAGAGAGCAGCGCTGACACACGTTTTTCACTCATTGTTGGATTTTCTTTTTGGTTTATTCTTTTTTTGAACTATACTGGGATCATCTTGTGTCCATCAGGCTTGGCATCTGGAAGGTGTTGGTGGTGACATGAGAGACTTGCCACAGTGGAAACGGCCATATCTGCCTTCATATCAGCATTTTAAAATTTAAACATTTTTCTCATTAAGATCTGCCTTCACATTTTTCTCATTAAGATCAGCACAAAGGGGTGAACAACTTCTGAATGAAACTTTTTAAACGTCCTCCGTCTGAGGGGAAGCCAGGAAAGAAACAGTGTGGAAAGAGTTGTTTCAACAACACAACTGCATCGATTATTCACAAAGTACCTCTCGCAGTCACTGGAGTGAGAGAGTTAAAGCAGAGACCTTGAGAGAGGAGAGACGAGGCCGGGGAAACTTTGAGAGAGAGAGGGGGAAACAACAGAAGATACAAGGGTGAAAACAGCGGATAACAAAGGAACCAAGGAGAGAAGAAACGGAGAGAGAGGAGAGAGGAGAGAGAGAGAGAGAGAGAGAGCACCCTCAGAAGAGAGAACGAGGGAGAGAGAGAGAGGAGAGAACGCCCTCAGAAGAGAGAACGAGGGAGAGAGAGAGAGGAGAGAGAGCGCCCTCAGAAGAGAGAACGAGGGAGAGAGAGAGAGGAGAGAACGCCCTCAGAAGAGAGAGAGAGGAGAGAACACCCTCAGAAGAGAGAGAGAGGAGAGAACGCCCTCAGAAGAGAGAGAGAGGAGAGAACACCCTCAGAAGAGAGAGAGAGGAGAGAACGCCCTCAGAAGAGAGAACGAGGGAGAGAGAGAGGTGTTATTTGTCAAGGATGGCTAGAGATGGGATGGAACATCTCACAGACCACAGCGCCTCCCCTCCACTCCTCCTCCTCCTCCCTCCTTCCCTCCCTCTCTCCCCCGCTCTCAGCTAGTCTCCTCCTCCTCCTCCCTCCTTCCCTCCCTCTCTCCCCCGCTCTCAGCTAGTCTGCCAGCCTTCCTCTGGCTACGCTGCTCCAGAGCCACACAGAGACAGAGACAGAGAGGAGAGAGCAGAGTGTCGATTTGGAGCTGTGCTCAACACTCAGACGGATGGCAGCGGAAAGCAGGACTTGCTGAATGTACCTGCATGGTGCCATGGAGGTGCCATGGACTCCACTGAGGACGGAGAGCACACTTAACACAAGGGCATAGGAGGAGAAGCAGCAGAAGAAGAGCAAAGAGAGGAGGTGTGAGGAGCCGGAGAAAAGGAACTTGGACGGAAGGAGGACGAAAATCAGGAAAGAAAGGGAGAAAAAGCAGAGAGTGAAGGAGAGATCAGCACTCTGCTAAAGCGAGTGTGTGTCTCAGCTGCGTGTCTAAAGCACGGAGCTGTGTCTAAAGCACGGAGCTGTGTGTCTAAAGCACGGAGCTGTGTGTCTAAAGCACGGAGCTGTGTCTAAAGCACGGAGCTGCTGTGTCTAAAGCACGGAGCAGCTGTGTCTAAAGCACGGAGCTGTGTCTAAAGCACGGAGCTGTGTCTAAAGCACAGAGCTGTGTAGGAGGAGGCACAAAGACACAGAAAGCAGAGGGAAAGAGTCAGACAAGGAGACACAGAGAGAGAGAGAGAAGTTCTACTAGAGGAGTTTTAGCAGGAGTTCCAGTGAGCCAGCCTGCTGGTCAGGGGGAGTCCCAGCCACGCTGACCGGGCCTGGGTGGGCACTGCGAGGAGGAGCAGGGGGTGGGCTGGGGACAGTGGCAGGCCCAGGGGTGGGGGCATGGCCGTGGGGGGGCCGCATACCGTCCTCCACCCTGCACCGGGACAGGCGTTGGGGCTGGGGGTCGTGGGGCGGGGGTCCATCCAGGGGAGCTGCCCGCCTCTCGGAGCTCCGGCCCTGGCTGAGCGGAGGCGGAGACGGGGGCGGAGCAGCAGAAGCAGGAGGAGGAGGAGGAGCAGGTAGCAGCAGCAGCAGCAGTGGGGCAGCAGGTGGAGCAGAGAGGGCAGGTGAGAAAGGAGGCGGGGTGCGATGCTCCCGGAGGGTCTGGGTTCTCCTGGGCTCGCTGGTGCTCGTCTTCCTCACCTCGCTGTTCTTCTCCGTCTCGCTCCGCGGGGGCGTCGGCTTCAACTACCTGGAGCCGCCCGGGTGGGAGGAGTCGAGGCGGGTGAAGCTGGTGCCCAGCTACGCGGGCGCCCACCGGCTGTCGCCGCCCGACACCACGCAGCAGAGGACGTGCGCCTGCCCGCACTGCGTCGGAGACCCCGGCGTTTCCGATTGGTTCGATGAGAACTACGACCCGGACGTCTCGCCAGTGTGGACCAGGGACAACATCCAGCTGCCCTCCGATGTCTACTACTGGTGGGTGGTAAGTAGCAACCTCTCATCATCTCACTCTGCATGTGAGGGTTGCAGTGTATTGGAAGGAACGTGGGTGGGTGTGGTACAGTATTGCACTATGAATATGATCAAGTATGCATTCTCCACTTTGGAGTGGTGGATAATTCATCCTTAGAGATCATTTCATTTCTAAGAATCAAATGACAAACACTAATGGAGGAACTGGACAGCTTCCCAGTTTCTACCATTAGCTTCTGCAGCTCGCGAGGGAGCGTGCATAGTGTACCACGGCCACCAGCACCTGGGTAACATCTAGATCACGCCTGAATTCCAGGGCATGTCTGAAAGGGGCTATTATAAGCAACGTGAAGTTTGTGGAGGCTCACTTTTTTAAACTTCACCCACAAGGGGGCAGTATAAATAGCGGTGCAGTATGCCCTAAAGAGATTCATCTTTACGTCATCAACATGTTTGCCTGTACACAGATCAATACAAAAACAGGAAAAGTCAGATCCCGGCTGGCCCAGGACCATGGGAAAAAGTTGGAGCAAGCACAAGCACTTACCATGCTGGAGAGTTCAGTACTACCAAAACACTATATCCATTATGGGGGGAAAATGACCTAACGTTTGTCATTCATTGTCTTGTGTTTTAATTTTGTCAACCGAGGACAGTTATTTGGTGAATATCTCAAACCGCCATACCTCAGCAAAGACAAGCTAAACCTACACAGCAAAGACAACCTAAACCTACACAGCAAAGACAAGCTAAACCTACACAGCAAAGACAAGCTAAACCTACACAGCAAAGACAACCTAAACCTACACAGCAAAGACAAGCTAAACCTACACAGCAAAGACAAGCTAAACCTACACAGCAAAGACAACCTAAACCTACACAGCAAAGACAACCTAAACCTACACAGCAAAGACAAGCTAAACCTACACAGCAAAGACAAGCTAAACCTACACAGCAAAGACAACCTAAACCTACACAGCAAAGACAACCTAAACCTACACAGCAAAGACAACCTAAACCTACACAGCAAATACAACCTAAACCTACACAGCAAAGACAACCTAAACCTACACAGCAAAGACAAGCTAAACCTACACAGCAAAGACAACCTAAACCTACACAGCAAAGACAACTAAACCTACACAGCAAAGACAAGCTAAACCTACACAGCAAAGACAACCTAAACCTACACAGCAAAGACAACCTAAACCTACACAGCAAAGACAACCTAAACCTACACAGCAAAGACAAGCTAAACCTACACAGCAAAGACAAGCTAAACCTACACAGCAAAGACAACCTAAACCTACACAGCAAAGACAACCTAAACCTACACAGCAAAGACAACCTAAACCTACACAGCAAAGACAAGCTAAACCTACACAGCAAAGACAAGCTAAACCTACACAGCAAAGACAACCTAAACCTACACAGCAAAGACAACTAAACCTACACAGCAAAGACAAGCTCCCTACACAGCAAAGACAAGCTAAACCTACACAGCAAAGACAAGCTCCCTACACAGCAAAGACAACCTAAACCTACACAGCCTTTCTGATTTCATAATCCTACCTTCATCTACACACAACAGAACAAACTGGATATCTTCGATAATCATGTCACAATGTGCTTTTCTTATTAGGCCACCAACATGAGGGAGGTGGGGAGTGTGTGTGTGTGTGTGTGTGTGTGTGTGTGTGTGTGTGTGTGTGTGTGTGTGTGTGTGTGTGTGTGTGTGCGTGCGTGCGTGCGTGCGTGCGTGTGTGTGTGTGTGTGTGTGTGAGTGTGTGAGTGTGTGTGTCTCCTCCTTGAGCCTGACCAGCTGGGCTCAGACTACAGGATTCTGACAATCTTAGACGATTTTGAAATCTGGCTGTGACACGCACTACAGGAGAATCTTCCCAGATTATCTTCCCTAGAATCTCAAACATGCACACACTACAAGATTTGTAAATGTGGCGCACCACGCACTACAGGATATTATTAAGATTATCGGCAGGATAATCACCTTGATGCCCGGCCATACGAACCTGTTTCGTTTTTGGGGTTCCAGCAGTGACCAAAGCGCTCCGCCCCCACCTCACCTCTCTCTCTCGTTTCCTCATTTTCATGCCCGTCTCGCCAAACAAATGAATCTCACGGTAGTTAGCATGCGTGTAAACAACGCGACTCTATTGTCTGTACAAGTGAGAACACAAACACATGGCCTACCAAAATATATTTCCCTGCTGCATGTCATGAGATCGGCAAAAGTTTGGATAGCTTCCCGCAGCAGCAATGCCTTTTCCCCCCACACTGCCTGGCTGATAGACAGGTAGGAGATTACAGCCTCTGACTGGCAGGGGCTCAAAACTACGATATAACAACTTTTTATTCATTGGTCATTCATTGTGATATAAATGAGTGACATTTTCCCCCAAATACTCGTGGTTCTGTGCTGTTGGTATTTGGTAGCCTATAATGCCTGCAGTGCAGCGCATCAAATGAGCCGCGTCAATTAACGACGGGATCGCGCAGCAGCAGAATGATGTATTCGCGCAGATTTTCAGTCCTAAATATCAAACATGTTTGATATGATTGGGACGGCCCCGATGAGGCTTTGAGCAGATCGGGAGGCTTAAGATTGGATCTGCAAACAGCTCACACTACAAGATAATCGGTGCCGAACGTCGGCCCGACCAAGCTTGGCAAGCTGCCAGGCCAGATTTCTCCTCCGATTCTCGGGAGGGGTGAATCGGGCATAAATCGGCCCGAAAATCCTGTAGTGTGAGCCAGCCTTAAGAACATGTCTTCCATCAGGCAGTCATGTGTCATGGTGTCTCTGTAGAAATGGCCTCTGGGCTTCTTCACAGCCAACATTAAGTCATGTCTGAAAAACTGAAATGAAATTATGTCAGCCGAGAGAGAGAGAGAGAGGGAGGGAGAGAGAGAGAGAGAGAGAGAGAGAGAGGGAGGGAGAGAGAGAGAGGGAGGGAGAGAGAGAGAGAGGGAGGGAGAGAGAGAGGAAGAGAGAGAGAGAGAGGGAGAGAGAGAGAGAGAGAGAGGAAGAGAGAGAGAGAGAGACAGAGAGAGAGAGAGAGAGGCAGGGAGAGAGAGAGAGGGAGGGAGAGAGAGAGAGAGGGAGAGAGAGGGAGAGAGAGGGAGGAAGAGAGAGAGAGAGAGGGAGGAAGAGAGAGAGAGAGAGAGGAAGGGAGAGAGAGAGGGAGGGAGAGAGAGAGGGAGAGAGAGAGAGAGAGAGGGAGAGAGAGAGGGAGAGAGAGAGAGAGAGGGAGGGAGAGAGAGAGAGAGGGAGAGAGAGAGAGAGAGGGAGGGAGAGAGGGAGAGAGGAAGAGAGAGAGGGAGAGAGAGAGGGAGAGCACTTAATTAAAGTACACATGGAAAAACAACCCTCCTCTGTGTGTATGTGCTTGTGCATGTGTGTTTAGGCCTGTGTGCATGTGTGTGTGTGTGTGCCCACGCGTGTGTGTGTGTGTGTGTGTGTGTGTGTGTGTGTTTACGCCTGTGAGTGTGTGCATGTGACGTGTGTGTGCATGTGGGTGTGTGTGTGTGCATGTCTCTGTGTGTGTGTGTGTGTGTGTGTGTGTGTGTTGAGCATTACTTCCAGTAGGGGTGGGGGGGAAATCACTACGGCATAGTATCGTGATATTTTGTGGGCAATATATCGTATCGTATCGAATGCCAAGTATTGTGATATTTTATTATACAAAATGTCAAGTGCATCATGCAACATTTATGACAGCTTTTGATCACAGTGTTGGTCAGTCTGTCTGCTTCACAATCCCATTTTGTTCCAATAAATATGATTGAAGTGAAATGAACAGACTGGAAACTTGATCTGATTAAGATAAAACACATGTTGACAAAGTGTTTTCCTTTGGGGACGACATCATTTGCAGTTGAAAAAAGCGAATAAATCACAATATATCGCAATATCGCAAGACTCAATATATCGCAACACTAGCAGCATATCGCAATATTGGTTGTTTGCAGGTTGTTTGCCAGTGCGCTTTGGCAGTTACTCAAATTGGACCAAGATTTTTTTTAAAGAATGAAAAGAATGAAAAATTAATGTGACAACTTGTCCTTGTCAGTGAGTGTCTTCTTCTCCTCACATCTCTGGATGAAGCTGCTCCCCCAGCTTCAGAAACCACCATCATCCAAAATATCCCAAATAAAACCACTTTTTCCATCTTTAAATTCACAGAGGAAGCAGACACATTTTGACAGTCGTCTGTGTGTTTGGAAAGTGTCGGCTCATAATATGTCATTCTTCTAAGAACAGCAGAGCTTAGAAGTGTCAATCTGAAATTGTTTTGATATACTGTGAAAGCACCGATGTTTCATGACAATATAAACTTCACTGTAGCTGAGAATGCAATCCCTTTTCTGAGTTCAATATGTTTCCCAGCAATATTATAATCATAAAATACCTTATTGATTGATTGGTTGGTTGGTTGGTTGTTGGTTGGTTGGTTGGTTGGTTGGTTGGTTGGTTGGTTGGTTGGTTGGTTGGTTGTTGGTTGGTTGGTTGGTTGGTTGACTGATTTTCAGCTGAAAAAAGTGGAAAATGTGTTGAGTATCTCTGTAACATCTGTGTCTGTGTCAAAAAAGCTACACACATGCCCTAACCATATCTATCTATCTCTCTCTCTCTCTCTCCCCCCCCCCCCCTCTCTCTCTCTCTCTCTCTCTCTCTCTCTCTCTCTCTCTCTAGATGTTGCAGCCCCAGTTTAAACCCCACAGTATTCAGCAGGTGCTGCTGAGGTTGTTCCAGGTATTTCATCTTCTATATTATCAATGTATTGTTTTGTTATTCTACTAGTGTTTTTCAAATCAACCCAGCCATGATGTAAAACACTCACGCAGACTGGCAGGCTGAGGGATTACTCTACCTTCATTCAATGTTATCTTTAAGCTCCTTATCAGTGCTTTTTTCAGTGCAGTGCGTTGCTTTTGCATGAGGTTGTGTGTGTTTAAATCTCTCACTCTGGGCGCCCTGAGGGCAGAAGGGGCTCATTTATGTTTCATGGAAGAATTCACCTCCACCGTTGTGAGCGGGATGTCTTTTTACAATCAGATCTGAGCTGCAGGTCAGGCTATTTCACGTCCGCCGCTCTCCGCGCACTAGAGAGGCCTGGTTCCCGTTTCATATCGTTTCATATCGTTTCATATCGTTTCATATCGTTTCATATCGTTTCATATCGCACTGGAAGATTGAATTTGTGTGATTTGATGGTGGCTGTCTGTCCCAGGTGATTCCCGGCCGCTCTCCCTACGGCTCGTGGGATCCGGGACGCTGCCTGCGCTGCGCTGTGGTGGGGAACTCCGGGAACCTCCGTGGGGCCGGGTACGGAGCCACCATCGACGCACACAACTACATCATGAGGTGAGTGTCTAACTAGTGTTAGTGTCCTAAGTGTAAAGCATATTTGAGTCCTTGAAAAGCGCTATATAAGTCCCATGTATTATTATTATTATTATCATTATTATTATTATTAGAGATGCACAATAATTATCGGACCGATAAATTATCGGCCGATATGGCCATTTTGA
This sequence comes from Poromitra crassiceps, assembly GCF_964638095.1. Taxonomy (NCBI): domain Eukaryota; kingdom Metazoa; phylum Chordata; class Actinopteri; order Beryciformes; family Melamphaidae; genus Poromitra; species Poromitra crassiceps. The sequence continues at coordinate 29,747,635 of NC_139636.1, forward strand.
GTTATTATTTATTATTCCGATAATGGCCTTTTTCCGATAAATTATCCGATAATAATCATGCTTTTGGCAGACAAACTGCTTGTGACATTTACAGTCTGTGGCTTGTGATCAAACAGCCCCGCAAAAGCACTTAATACACAGAGCTGGCGTAAACTTATAGAAACTAATGGAAACCCATTTACCCGAAATGAAACATCCAGGGATTGTGTATTTAACTCCAAAAAACCACTCGCTAACGTTAAGCTAACCGCACTAGTTAGCGTTAGCTGCTGGACAGAGCCATCTAACAGAGCCAATAATGAAAACAAAGGCGCAGTCTCGCCCATTAGGCTACATAAAAAGCATCAGTCAGTCAACATCACATAGTGCCTTTTCTTTAATCTGGTGGCAGCATTTTTCAGTCAAAAGTGAAACGACACAGATGGTTTATAGTGCCTGCCCCATTCACTGGGCCCAGGCTACAACTCACTGAGAACTGGAACCAATGCAAAATTTGAACAGATCAGTAACATGACAATAAGAGTGTAAATTACTATGCCTTTTGTCATTGTGTTTTATCTGCAGACTAAGTAGCTTGGCTTTCCGTTCTACTGTATAAAAGCCTGTATTTTTGTATTGACTATAATCGAGTGATGCACTTTATTGTGTGTGTCTGTGTGTGTGTTAGGTACGGTATTTAATCTCAATGCTGATCTCCATACTGCCCTCCTATTGGGTGACAGGGAAGTCACGTGTGAGGTCACTGCATGCCACAGCGACCCCACAGACCTCATCTTCTCATGGCCTGAGAAGATGGAACATATAGATTATCTCTCCACACACACACACACGCACACACACACACACGCACACGCACACACGCACGCACACATGCACACACACACACACACACACACACACACACACACACACACACGGCAGCTTAGTTAAATCCTTTTGTCTCAATCCATGTCCTCGGTGATGGCTCACAATACCGTCATGTCACTTGGTATGGACACAAGAACTCGTGTATTTATGTATGTGCACTGGCTTACACATGCACACACGCACGTGTGTACGCACACACACACACACACACACACACACACACACACACACACGTGTGTACGTACACACACACACACACACACACACACACACACGCACGTGTGTACGCACACACACACACACACACACACACACACACACACGCACGTGTGTACGCACACACACACACACACACACACACACACGCACGTGTGTACGCACACACACACACACACACACACACACACACACACACACACGTGTGTACGTAGGCTGGTGCTGCTGATCCTGTAGTGATGTTGCCCTCTCCCTCCCTCCCTCCCTCTGTCAGGATCAACCTGGCACCGACGGTGGGCTACGAGGAAGACGCGGGCAGACACACCACGCACCACTTCATGTATCCAGAGAGCGCTAAGAACCTGGCAGCCAACGTCAGCTTCGTCCTGGTTCCCTTCAAAACGCTGGACCTGCTCTGGATCACCAGCGCCCTGTCCACCGGCCACATCCGATTGTGAGAGAACACACACACACACACACACACACACACACACACACACACACACACACGAATGCAAGCACACTCAAGGGCAGCGGGCATGTTCAGTCACACATTGAAATCTATAAGCACAACACAATTAAGGCACAGACTCAGATGAAGATGTCAAGAATTTGAAATGGACACAGATATTGTGTGAGGATATAAAGTTAGTTCTGGCAGGCCACAAAGTCACACTCAGCCCACATCAGCTGATTCTCTTCTAGGCATTCAATTGGAGGGCTCCTTATAGAGAGCCCCAGGAATGAGTCTGGAAAACATGGATGCTAACACTTCCTGGTTCTTCACTGTTTTCGCCTATGGGATTTTTGAATGGGTTTTTGGCGCGATGCTTCAAATAAGGTCTCTGGGCAACGCAAGCTTAATCAATAATAATAATAATACATTTATTTTATATAGCGCTTTTCAAGTACTCAAAGTCGCTTTACAGAACACATGGGTCAAACACACAAACAACACAAAGGTCTCTATTTAAAGCTGCTTCACTACGCCTACTTTGTCCTGCTTCCTCTTCAAGCTGATGTTGCAGCCGTCTGACTTCTATGTCTGACGGTCTATGGGACAAACACACACAGTCCATGGGACAAACACACACAGTCTATGGGACAAACACACACAGTCTATGGGACAAACACACACAGTCTATGGGACAAACACACATGTTTGTTTGGTGTCACATGGCTGTCTGTCCTTGTTTGGAATTGTTTGGTCAGATTTGACATGTTCATCCTTGTGTGTCCATGTTGAGCCATGGCACACCTGTCAAACATGCTCCAACAACTGCCAACAGGAATGTGGCAATAAAAGTGTATTTTTGACCATCGTGGTCCTGACAAAAATACTTTCACACCACTACACTAACACACACACAAACACACACACACACACACACACACACACACACACACACACACACACACACACACACTCACACTAACACACACTTGTGACACCACAGTGAACAGTCTGTCATCCATCAATCATTCAATAGTCACAGGCACACAGCAGTCACATGGTATACTGAATGACTGTTATCTCTCTCTCTCTCTCTCAGTACCTATGCTCCGGTAAAGCAGTTCCTCCGCGTGGATAAAGACAAGGTATGTATTGTCAACTATTCATAGCTATCACACTTTGCCATTTTCACACCTAAACCCAGCAACACACACACACACACACACACACACACACACACACACACACACACACACACACACACACACACACAGTTAGATTCTAAGCCTTCCCTATTTGTTTTGAATAATCTCTTGCTTGCTCTATAATCCATGAAAGTAAATCAAGCCAAATGAATCCCTGTCATGTAAAGATTGGGGCGATATCTTTGGGGTCAGAGTCACAGTTTTCACATGGTCATTGGAGACGACCCAAAGATCTAGATTGACTCCAACACAGCCTCAAGACCAGGTTCACCACAGTGCTCCAACACAGCCTCAAGACCAGGTTCACCACAGTGCTCCAACACAGCCTCAAGACCAGGTTCACCACAGTGCTCCAACACAGCCTCAAGACCAGGTTCACCACAGTGCTCCAACACAGCCTCAAGACCAGGTTCACCACAGTGCTCCAACACAGCCTCAAGACCAGGTTCACCACAGTGCTCCAACACAGCCTCAAGACCAGGTTCACCACAGTGCTCCAACACAGCCTCAAGACCAGGTTCACCACAGTGCTCCAACACAGCCTCAAGACCAGGTTCTAGCATGACCAGCAGATGAATCCTTCATAACAATCAAGTCTGTAGGAATGTTTTATTCAAAATCTGGTACAAATGGACATTAGGAAAACGTAACATTTGATAATTAGCATGAGGTCTTCCTGCTGTAATAGAATCCAGTAGAGAAAAGGCCCTTTAAATGAATTCAGAGGAGCTCCCGTAGGATCAGTACATCTAAACCTTCATGCTGCCAGAGGCTAATTTGGGACAATGGGTGCAGATTGTGTCCAGTCCCATGGTGCATCTGTGGCTGTTAGGCCACGTTTGAAAAGGCTCGCTTGGAGACCAGTAAGTATAAAGAAGGAAGTCAAGGTCAAGTTTGCAAAAAAAATATACCGTATATATACGGTATATATTTTTCAACAGAAGTTAACTCTCTAAGGTCAGGTGGGACGGCCAAACAACTAAAGAGTGGACACATACTGGCCGACGCACGGCCGGTGGACCAGGCAGTGCAGGGCACCACCCTAAACTACAACACATAACTAAACTAAACTATAGAAACAAAACCGTGAAAACTAGACTAGCGTGCCCACCTTTCCAAAAGTAAAGAAAGGGTCAAATCAAAGAAAGTAAATCAGAATAACAAAAGAAAGCAGGTACATGGCTGCTGCCACCAGCATGTAAAAGTGTGTTGAGGATGAGAGAGGGAGAGAGAATGAATTCAGCTGCCACTACTTCTGTGCATGTCAGTTAGCCAGGCTATCGTTAGCAGCAATGAAGCACAGCTGAGTCCAGGCATGAGCAATGGCACTGGAGTGGAGAGGAGGATCAGCTGAGCCAGGCATGAGCAGCTGAGTAAGGAGAAGTCCAGCAACCAGGCAGGACAACTGATTGTGGAGCAGAGAGAGGATATGTTAGGAGTGAGAAACACACGTGCATAACAGTGGCAATAACATAGTTTTGTCTGAATATGAAAGAGTTGCTTGAAAAATCACAGCAAAAGTGTTACAGTTCATAGTTCATCTATCTATCTATCTATCTATCTATCTACCTACCTATCTATCTATCTATCTATCTATCTATCTATCTATCTATCTATCTATCTATCTATCTCTATAAAAGGGGCTTAGGGCAATCTCTGTTTGTTGAATGCCAAAAAATGCCAAAACACAGAATGAAACACACACACACACCCTCCCTCCCTCCTGCTCTAGAGCTGACAGGGTCTGAGGATTGTGTTTGGTTTTTAATGACAGTACTATTTTCCTCTCCTGGTGTCTGTGTTCTCCACCCAGGTCCAGATCTTCAACCCGGCCTTTTTCAAGTACATCCACGACCGCTGGACCAGACATCACGGCCGCTACCCATCCACCGGCATGCTGGTTCTGTTCTTCGCTCTGCATGTCTGTGACGAGGTCAGTCAACAACACACTCTCTCTCTCACTCATGGCACTTTCTATCATCGCATATTCCCATTTATGACAGATTTCTTGCATGATACATAGACTGGATCAATATATATTATATCTGTAAATATATTATATCTGTATTACTGTATATCTGTATGCACGTTTATCCAAAAAAACAAGCACACTTTCTCTTTGTCTCTCACATTTGTTCAACTCTCCCCCTCATCCCTGGCCCAGGTGAATGTGTTTGGCTTTGGGGCAGACAGCCGGGGAAACTGGCACCACTACTGGGAGCAGAACCGCTACTCCGGAGAGTTCAGGAAGACCGGCGTGCACGACGCCGACTACGAGGCGCAGACCATCCAGCGGCTGGCCGAGGCCGGCAAAATCACCGTATTCCCCGGGAAATAACCAGCAGACAGCCCCGATGTACCTCAGATTTAATGCTAGAAAGCTGATTTGGCAACAGACACTGTAGGAAGCTGCTTAGAGTGTGTTAGATATTCTCGCTTTCACCTGAGGTACCGAGTTGAAGGAAACCAAATGCTTACTGATCGGGACAGAAAATGGCCGTGGCGAAATGGGTCACAGATGATGTGACCAAGGACATCAAGTGAAAATGAAGGATTTCCTTTTCCTCAACTGGTACTGAAAAGTGTCGTGGCAGACAGATCACTTCCCCTCTTAGGTGGGAAGAGGCCCGCCAATCACGGCTCTGATTGGAGAACATGCTGTGTAGAGCCACAGGAACAGGAAGTAGATGCAAATGTATTCCTTCTCCCATAAGACTGACTGTGGTGGGAGGTGAGCCATAGGTTGAACGGTAAAGCAGGTTGCCTCTGGACATGGTCATCGTGGGTCAGCTTTCCCACCTCTTATGCTCGGATTGGCAGACAAGGAAGCTGATCCCAGGTCAGCAGTCAAGGACAACTTCACATCCGCTGGGCAGCGAGGAAACTCAACCAATCATCCGCTGGGCAGCGAGGGAACTCAACCAATCATCAGCTGGGCAGCGAGGGAACTCAACCAATCACTACAAAGACCAGCCTCACCGGCTGTTTATATACCAAGAGAGCTGGACAGGGAACCATTATGAATGCAAATGCCCCTCTCATGGACTGAATCCAGTGGACCTGAGCTGTGTTTACCTGCTCATGGACTGAATCCAGTGGACCTGAGTTGTGTTGACCTGCTCATGGACTGAATCCAGTGGACCTGAGTTGTGTTGACCTGCTCATGGACTGAATCCAGTGGACCTGAGCTGTGTTGACCTGCTCATGGACTGAATGCAGTGGACCTGAGCTGTGTTTACCTGCTCATGGACTGAATCCAGTGGACCTGAGCTGTGTTTACCTGCTCATGGACTGAATCCAGTGGACCTGAGCTGTGTTTACCTGCTCATGGACTAAATGCAGTGGACCTGAGCTGTGTTTGCCTGCTCATGGACTGAATGCAGTGGACCTCATGCCATGGAGGAGTATCTGACCACGACGCATTAACAACGGCATCGCCCATTGGCTCTCTAACGGGTATCAAGATGCTGAGAAATGGAGTGTAGCTGCTGCCGAAAAGGACCGAACAGAAGATCTACGAGACTCTTCTTCCACAGCCATGTGGGGTGTGGCATCATCATGCATCATGGCCTTCTAACCTGGGGCTGTAGAGCAAGGTTGGCAAGCAACAACATCTCCCCTCTATGGGCACAGCACCACGGGACTAGGAGCCATGAGGTCATTCACATGATGTTGAAGCCACCTCTTGCAGAACCCTTGGACACCATGTGCTTTGCCCTGCTGGCCAGAGGGAGAATTGTGCCTCTCAAATCTTACGTTGAGGAAAACAAGCACCCGCCCCCTTTTCATTGTCACTACTCCATGATGTACGAGGTCTGCCACAAGGCAGAGTCACAGGGACGTTGTTGTCGTCGTGACGGTCGGTGAGTGTTGATGGGACTATATCATACGACTCTCCTCTGCCCCCTGCTGGGTGCTAGCTAGGCGCAGCAAGGTCGTCCTCTCTTGCAGCAGACTCGCAGAAACAGGATCCAGACTTATGGCCACTTTGGACTCACAGGAAGGCCGTTGCAGCCTAAGCATGAGTCTCAGCCTCTGTAGAGACAGCGCGTCTGGTGTCTTAATGCTCAGACTGCCACAGCCCCAGCACCACATCCAGGGAGAGTGCTGGTCTGACCTTCATGAAGGTCTCAGACCTTCATGAAGGCCATGAAGGCCAAAAGTGCCTCTCCGAGGAGTTCAGTCAACCATGGGCTCTGTCAGGAGAGGCAGAGAACTGTGGCATGAAGCACCAGGATGACAAACTTCAAGAAGATGCTTCAGTGCTTTTTTCCTGCAGTAAACTCTCGCTTCTGCATGAACTGAGTTTGGCCTTCCACTTTGTCTGGGTGGAAGCATGGAAACCTTTCAGTGTTTCACCGCTCTGGCTTCCCCCGTTACAGCCCTAACACTCCAACCTGACTCCTCCACGTCCCGATGGAGGTAGGGACTGTCTGGCACATCTGTATCCAGGTTAGTGCCCCTGTGTGGTGGGCTAGAAGAGGCCGCAAGCCCCCCCGTGATCTGGGACGTGTCATTATCTCGGCTTCATTAACCACTAGCCCTGATTCCTGCTCAGCCAATGAAAATGTCCACTGGGCCTGGAAGGGGTGGAGCCACCACCAGACGCCTTATTAGACTCCACCATCTCTTGCCATATAAACCGCACCTCCTGTTCTCTCTGTGACGACAGACCACCGTACCCCCGTGTTGACTGCAGATTCAGTTGGATAGTTTTATATGCTGTTCTAAGCCTCGAGTCCTGCAACAACACTGTGGCTGCATTTACACTGCTGGCTCAGATCGGATTAGATTGCAGTCATGAGACCCCCAAAGGGTTCTTCTCATCATGTTGGTGTCATCAAGTAATGACCCAGTTCCACATTCACAGTCACATGTGGCCCCAGTGTCAGTTTGAGCTCACATGTGGCCCCGGTGTCAGTTTGAGCTCACATGTGGCCCCGGTGTCAGTTTGAGTTCGGCATACAGGGATCAGAAGAACTTCACTCAGCGACTCACATTTGAACATGGAGGCACTGACAAATATTCCAAAATGCTGCTAACCAGTACTGAAAAACCTATAAACATGAGTGGAAAAAGAGAATCAGCGCCACCCAGAGGTGGGAGGACATTCATCTGGTCTGAGCTGAGGTTGTAAATCCATCCAGATGGTGTGACAGAAATGTGTTTAACAAGAAGTGGCTGATAAGGACGAGTGCTCACGGTTCCTACACAAGTCTGGGAAATATGGAGAAGTCATTGATCATTATTTCTGGAAATGTGTCCTGGTCTTTAAAGGTGCATTAAGTACGTTTTTTTTTACTGCCCCGCCACAGCACAAAATGACCATCATCTGCAGGGGTGATAAGGTTGTTGGTCCATACAGGTTTCTGGGCTTTCAGAACTCACCGTCTGGCCCGTCCTACTCAAAGGTCAATTGAAACAACCCACCCACCTACTCACATTTTCAACCGCTCAATGGTCAACTGCTGTCGCGAGACGTTTTGTTCTCATGCAAAAAAAAATATATATATAAAAAAAGACGAAGCAGTCTGACTGCGAGCTGTGCCAGAGAGCTGTCATTGATTTCAAACTCCAGTAGAGGTTAATAAAAGTCATGGATTACTTAATGCCCCTTTTAAAACTGTGGCAAAACACACAAACTAGTGTTCCAAGTTACACTTTAAAAAACGCTTTGTCCCTGAAGGCGTCTTAAAGGAGTACTGTATTAGTGGTTTATTAGGTGCTAACAATGAGTGGAAAAACAAAGCCTTTGGTCTTTAATAGAGTTGAGTTTTTGAAAGTGTGTAGGAACACTGGGTGCTGCAGCCACTGCAACGCGATTATGAACCAACACTGTTTAACCCATTGATACCTGATGCAGCATTTGCGTGTATATCCCTTTAAGACCACGCGGTTCGCGGTCTTAAAGGGATACACACACACAAATCACATCGGCTTATGTCTGAGCACAGAACACCCTTATGAGTTTGTTCATGTTGTAACTAGGAGACTTGTTAAGGTAAACCTGAGTACAGGGATGTTCATGATGTTCTAACTAGGAGACTTGTTAAGGTAAACCTGAGTACAGGGATGTTCATGTTGTAACTAGGAGACTTGTTAAGGTAAACCTGAGTACAGGGATGTTCATGTTGTAACTAGGAGACTTGTTAAGGTAAACCTGAGTACAGGGATGTAACCACATAACATTATCAGGCTGTCTGTATTAACAATATTTTAATTTCTGTTGCTATGGTAACCTTCTAGCTGACGAAGCGTCCTGCTGATAAAGGATCAGGGCATGCTGACACACACACACACACACACACACACACACTAGCATAAACAGAGCTGGCACACTACAGTTAGAAGGGTCACCCGTGCCGGGAGGGTGTCGTACTGCCCCCTATAGGCGATGGGGAGAACTGTGCCTCCCATGCTGCCATCAGGTCTGTTAGTTAGTGTAATATTGATGATATTGTGTGCGACTCTCAAGTATTACCAGTGTACTTTATCAAGTATTACCAGTGTACTACCAGTGTACTTTATCAAGTATTACCAGTGTACTTTATCTGCTTTCAGTGTTTGGATCCTATTTTGCACATCATTGATTTGATAAGGTGGTTTAGCATTGAGCTGGGCTCATTTTGAGGAGTCAGTTCGGCTGACTCCAGACATATTGTTTGTGTTCTCACACGCACGCGTGTGCACACACACACACACACACACACACACACACACACACACACACACACACACACACACACACATCCATGCTTAATTTGTGCCTTGTCTTGCTGCTGGATGTATATTTCCTACAGCTGCTCCATCTGTAACACTCAGCTGCTTCACACCACACACGGTTCAGGCATAATAACATCATAACAAGACTAGGTCAAACCTAGTATATTACACTATAGGTTTTTGACCTAGTCTTGTTGAAGTCAACAGACACAGACATACACCGCTGCCTGGCTGAGAGCTGTGCCTTCTGAGCTGTACAAACACACACACACACACACACACGAGAGAACACTGTCTTCCGCTCTGGAGTACGGATGCTTCCCGTTTGGTCACTTCCTGCTTTGTACACTGACACTGGTCTGTAAAGATGCTTCCCGTTTGGTCACTTCCTGCTTTGTACACTGACACTGTTCTGTAAAGGATATTGTAGGTTAGAGCAGAGGAGGTCAACTCATAACGCAAGGTGAACTCTAGGCCATTTGCTACCTTTTCAACTGATATTTTGAAGGCATTGCTGCTTAACTTGATAGCATGAAGTGAGGAAATGGCAGGAAAGATGGGGGAACCCACAACCTGGCAGGCCTGGGCCTCCCCTGTCTGTCTCATGGGGGAACCCACAACCTGGCAGGCCTGGGCCTCCCCTGTCTGTCTCATGGGGGAACCCACAACCTGGCAGGCCTGGGCCTCCCCTGTCTGTCTCATGGGGGAACCCACAACCTGGCAGGCCTGGGCCTCCCCTGTCTGTCTCATGGGGGAACCCACAACCTGGCAGGCCTGGGCCTCCCCTGTCTGTCTCCTTTTAAAGCCTGTCCTGACTTTGTGCGTCTGTGATTGTGAGCTGTGGAGCGAATATACAACAGATCATGGTAGAGATGAGTTGAAACATTTCAATGTAAAATGCTGCCGTCACCTGAAAACGCTTCAGTGTTTCACTGCAATTGCCGGTCTTTGTTCAAAAGATGCTTTTTGAATTATTATTATTTTTTTATTTTATTTTTTAACCCCAAAAATGTTGTTGGAGATACAAGGTTTTCATCAGGCAGTATCAGTATCAGTGGGGGGGGGGGGGGTAGGATATTTTAGGTTGTATGGACGTTCTGGCAGCAAAATCACATTCCTAACAAAATTCCCCTACAGCCTGCCACGGCCTCAGTCAGACAACGCTCTCCACACTCAACATCCATTTCTCCCCAAAACAGTCGACACCTTGTTCCAGCAACAAGGAACCCGTTATCAGTTCTGCCATTCCTCCAGTTCCCCTTTGCTCTCCTCACCAGCTTCAGAGCCACACTGACAGGGCCTATCTTCAGGTGTCTAGAGACTACTGCTGCCTCACACTTTACACAAGGCCAAAACACTGGGAGCAGCTAGAGAGAGAGAGAGAGACACTGGGAACAGCTAGAGAGAGAGAGACACTGGGAGCAGTTAAAGAGAGAGAGAGAGAGAGAGAGAGACACTGGGAGCAGCTAGAGAGAGAGACACTGGGAGCAGCTAGAGAGAGAGAGAGAGAGAGAGACACTGGGAGCAGCTAGAGAGAGAGAGAGACACTGGGAGCAGCTAGAGAGAGAGAGAGAGAGAGAGACACTGGGAGCAGCTAGAGAGAGAGAGAGAGACACTGGGAGCAGCTAGAGAGAGAGAGACACTGGGAGCAGCTAGAGAGAGAGCGAGAGACACTGGGAGCAGCTAGAGAGAGATCTGTGACAGTAAAATTATTGATTGATTGCTTATTAATTGGTTGTTGGTCATTATCGACTCTGTTCCATAATGATCTATGGCTCTTCTAAGATGTCTTTTGTGGACTCTGCTCTCCATCATGCAGAGCATTCCTGTATAGGGAGATAACATGTATTTTGTCTTGTGGCCAGACCGAGGTTGTATCGTCTCTTATGAAAGATCAAGGTAGCCGTGGACTGGGAAGTGGAAATATACTGGAACCTCTATAAGCTAATGGAATTTCACAGCAGAGATCAGGGTGGGGAGGCCACCCTACTATCACTATATGAGAGTGTGAAGATGAGAGCTCGAGGCTCTCTTGACCTTGAGCGTTTTGACTGGCGGAGAGACTCTGTGCACAGATGGAAACTTGTGGAATAAAATTCTCCTTATGTACACTTTAAAACGGGCAACTCATTATTGATGGATCAACAAGACATTTCAATTATTTTTCTATTACAGATCCCTCTCTGCTGTACTGGCCCAAATTGGAGCGGAGTTTCACTGCACAGCAGCTACATGACAGATCAGGCAGTGTTTCCTGAGCCATTTATAACCTTAAGTAGGTCTTTCCTCCACTCGCTGGCCCCATGCGCTCTATCCCAACACACCCCCCCCTTTCATCCCAACACCCCCCCGCTTTCATCCCAACACCCCCCCGCTTTCTTAATTAGTTTCTTAAAATAACTGTCAGTGAGTCCATCTGATTTTGAGTGCCAAGGGTATTTGTGCTTACTGTTGAGCAATCTTTACGCCAGAGGCTTTCAAAGTGGGAGGCATAACATTAGTTATATAAAGGAGATCACATAGAACAGCCTAAATGTGTGTGATTTGGTTAAAGAGATAGTTCAGAGATACAGTAGTTTTGGGGGAATTTGACAGTTTTTCCCACTTTCCCAGAGTCAGAACGGTCACACTTTACAATACTGGTGCACAAATATGCATTAATTGATGTATCACTCATAGCCTGAGCCATGAGGAACCAATGTATGTGTGTATATATATATATATACATATATATATATATATATATATATATATATACACACCGAGTATCGCTGCTGTATCTCATTGGCTAATTTTTGGCAGTTTGTGAAAAAAATACTGTAGTTTTAAACATGTTTTCCATTGTTCTCAGGTGGAACAAGGCCCAAAATGATCACTGTAAGCAGAGTATTGATCACTATAAGCAAATTATTTAAACAGCGTGAGTATAGGAATGATTCAGGGCCAAGCTTTTTGATCATTATAAGTGGTTGATCACTATAAGCGGATTCCACTGTACTATACAACTGCCCAGCAGGAATACATACATTTCAAAAATCATCAAGGTTGAGAACACAATAAAACATCAGGGACCCTGTTGGAAATAAGTGTTGACACTTTTACATGATATTCCTTGGATCTTTTATTGTCTCTATATCCATGAATAAAGTCCATCAATCAATCAATCAATACTTCTTTCCATTGTGGATTTTTTCTTACCCTGATATTAACCTAACCAATCATCACTCCTCATGCCTAAACCTAACCAATCATCACTCCTCATGCCTAAACCTAACCAATCATCACTCCTCATGCCTAAACCCAGAGATGGGAAGTAACTAAGTACAAATACTTTGTTACTGTACTTGAGTAGGATTTTCAGGTATCTGTACTTTACCGAGTATTTATTTTTCTGACAACCTTTTCCTTTGACTCCCTACAATTTAACACAAATATCTGTACTTTCTACTCCTTACTTCCACTATCATCCCCTCAGCCTGGTGGTTTACACTGACACACCGCACTCCTCTGGCTCTAGAGGCAGCAGGGACAGGAGTCTGTCCATGTACTATAACACTAACATACAGTTGTCATTTACTTCTATTTGTACTAGTACTGTAATACAACCACTACTACAAAATACTCATCAAGTAGGAAGAAATGTGTGTAGTGAACTTACAGTTGGCTCATATGAAACAAGAATTAGAGACAGCCACAAACACCAGATAGAACAATTCATCAATGGTTTTTATTATTTTTTTTTATTATTTTTGCCCAATCTGTATGAAACACATTGGCTGGAGGGGTGGAGTCTGTTGCCATGGGTGACAGCGCCCTGCTGTCTGGATCTTGCTGTGTGTCCTCGTTAACCCATTGATACCTGATGCAGCATTTGCATGTATATCCCTCATTTGTGTGCGTATCCCTTTAAGACCGGTTCGCGGTCTTAAAGGGATACGCACACAAATGCTGCATCAGGTATCAATGGGTTAAGTAGTAGGACTGCTATTGGGTCAAGGCGGTACACTTGTATTTACTACATTGAAAAGCCTCTGTGTGATGTGTGATCACAGAATGTTTGTATCTTATGCTATTGTACAAATAAAAGCTTCACGAAACATGAGGTGTCTGATGTTGATGTTCTTGGTTGTGAATTGATTGCTTTGAGAGCCAGACTGAAACGGTCCGACTCAGATTAGCATTTTTGCTTGAATTGTCTATAAATGTAAACGCTAAAACCAAAAAACGACTCAAGGGTCTGGAAAACAGCAGAGTAGCGTCCCATCTTTTTTGTGTGTGTTTGTGGCGATGCTTTTAACTGTTACTGCACGTTAACATGAGGCCGCCACCCTCCAGAGAGTTGAGTTAATACCACACATAAAGTGATGGGTAGCAAATTGATTGGTGCTACATCTTTCTAATGAAGAGTTTACACCTCAACCATTTATGTTCACTGATGCAAGTCTATGTGTTCAGTGAGTGGGTTTGATACAACCTGTAACTAGCTATTTAAAGTTCAGCGAGGACAGACTGATACAGACACAGACTGTATCTGTTTCACTGAACCTGATCCCAGATACAAATATCACAGATTAGAAAACCACTACAAGGCAGATATCTGGCATTTAACAGTGGCCTTTAATAAGATATTTCTCTGACATGGAACAGCCACAATGAAACACATCGTTTTGCATTGATATTAATGTCACCATAATGAAGTTTCACAGACTAATTGTCAGGCAGGTTCATGTTGATTTTATTCAGTTTAATCATTAATTTACTCAATTAATAGCATTGCCTGATTACTTATGACAGATGGCTCATTATCTGGACAATGATACAGCTACTGCTTATAACTGCATGTGCAAGGCCTTCAGCAACCAATCACAGGAGAGGACACAGATGGGGCGGACCCGCCCCCCTCCCCACTAAAAAAACAAATGCAACCCCTTCAACCGAACATGCTTTCATAGATCTGTGACCATCAGTGGAAATGGCTGATAAATGAACTTTTCCATCAAACACATAGACAGCCTTATGGCACACAGCCTTCTACATAATATCCCTAACCCTTAAACTCATCTAATAGTCGTGTGTCCTGAACTCCATTTGGCCCCTCTCAGCCCCCGTAGCTCGTTCACTGTCTGAAGGAGGCCAAGCACAAGGCGCATGGGGAAGCCCAAGGTGGAATGCCACATTCCCACACCACAGAGAAAGTGGGGCGGGGCAAAGTGCTTTGGGGGTGGTTTGTGAATGAATGTGGGCGGGGCAAAGTGCTTTGGGTGTGGTTTGTGAATGAACAGGGGCGGGGCTCTAGTAAGATGAAACACAAATAAAGAGGAAAGAGGGAGGGAATTAACAAAAGCTTCCAAGTTTATCGTATACCAATTCTATACTGAGAGCAGAAGACTGAGGAGGAGAGTTTCTGTCTCTTAATCATACAGAAGCTGTACAGTACAGGTACGAGGCTTTATTGTTGAATATTTGCTTGTATGACAGTTTATCAATTATAGTTTATTACAGTCTGTACACAAACATGCAGTTCCTTAACCTCCTGAGTCCCGACCCCATTAGCTGCATTGGATTTTTGATTTATCTATGCTATTTGGGATTACTTCGGAAAACTAAGTACTAATAAATAAAAAAAGTAGAACAGTTAAAAATGATGTCCTCACATAAGGTCACTGGTGCAATCTTTTACAAGTCACCAACTTGTAATCAAGTATTTCTCTTTATTTGAATGCCTATCACAAATAAAATAAAATGTCTGCAGAAAAACATCCTCCAGCTCAGAGAGGTTGCCTGTTATCTGATACAGCAATTTTTCAGCTGCTGTCAGATCAACATGCCCTGGAAACACGTAAAAATATGCATGATTTATAGTATTTATTATTTATATTTATAATTGATATTTATTGTTCATATTTATATTGTATACCACACCCAATAAGGGCGACACTAGAGAATGTGCCAACAATAGGACCATAGCTTTGATATCGCACACAAGCAAAATACTGCTAAAAATTATACAGATGAGACTGGAACCATACATGGAGAGACCAATATCAGAAACTCAAGCTGGTTTCCAGAGAGGAAGAGGAACCAGAGACCACATAGAAAACTTGAGATGGATTATGGAAACTACTAGAGAGTATCAGAAGATGCTGTACATCGGTTTCATTGACTATAGTAAGGCGTCTTCTTGCATTGACAGGAAGTAGATTTTTCTTCTTCTACTATGACAAAATTGTAGCTTAGGTGTCCCCGAGTAAGGACAAGAGGACTAAGTTGAGCAGAAATAAGTATTAAAGTATAGAAACAGCAAAATGTGATGTTCTCGCAGGAACCCCGGGGGACTCAGGAGGTTAAAAAACAGCGCTACGTTCTGAAAGACACATTTTATTGGGGCACGACAGCAAACATCCTCCCAATAAATCTGCCATTGACTTATTGACTATAGTGTCAGTGTCAGTGGTCATATATTCATATTTATATTCTATCCCCCGTCCCTCTCCCCCACAAACCCCTCCCCCTTCTAGTTCTCTCCTAGCTTGAGCCGTGCAAACTCATTGGCCAACTCCAGCGCCTCCTTCAGGCAGTGTGTGTTCCTGCCCGTGGCCTGGGCCGACATGTCCTTGCCGCCTCCTTTTCCGTCCAGCAGGTCGCACACCTCCTGCACCCACTCGCTGGCCTTGAGGCCGCGGTTAGCCACGTCCTGGAGGGGGGGGGGGGGGGGGGGGGAGAGAAGACAGGTCACATTAATAAACACAGTGCCTAAAGATCTGAGCAGCTCCCTGCACATCCCTCCCCTGGTTACAACACTGACAGTTTGGACATCTTCCAGGGTAGCAGCAGGTCAGCTTTCTCACCGCTATTTAAAGGTCCCAATTCGTGCAGCTGTAACCTCTTAAAAACGTGTGTCTCTGGTCCATAAAACATGATTCTGGATTAATTTGTCGAAAATATAGCAACCCCGTTTGTTGTGACGGAG
>NC_139636.1:29769069-29804069 GCF_964638095.1 Poromitra crassiceps
AGGGAGAGGACGAAAGGATGGAGAAATAGCAGAGTATCAGTAGTTGGGTTTAATCAATATTTAATGTAAATGTGTCATAATTGGAATAATAACCCAATTTCAATCAAACACCTCATGTGGAAGAGTAGCTCATTACAAATTGAATATGACTCAAAAAAGGGTGGCTGTGAAGCATTGATGAGCTAATAGCCATGTGAACACGAACCAACTCCTTTCTTTGGTTGGAATACTAAATATTATTTCTGTACCAGTCGGTCGTCTTGAAAGGAAGTGATGTCAACTAATTAAGAAAGTTGAAAGAATTCCTAAACATCTCTCCTCACGCTCAGCTCCCCTCTGACCTTGGCTTCTAAACATCTCTTGGCACGCTCAGCTCCCCTCTGACCTTGGCTTCTAAACATCTCTCCTCACGCTCAGCTCCCCTCTGACCTTGGCTTCTAAACATCTCTTCGCACGCTCAGCTCCCCTCTGACTAAACATCTCTCCTCACGCTCAGCTCCCCTCTGACCTTGGCTTCTAAACATCTCTTCGCACGCTCAGCTCTCCTCTGACCTTGGCTTCTAAACATCTCTCCTCACGCTCAGCTCCCCTCTGACCTTGGCTTCTAAACATCTCTTTGCACGCTCAGCTCCCCTCTGACCTTGGCTTCTAAACATCTCTTGGCACGCTCAGCTCCCCTCTGACCTTGGCTTCTAAACATCTCTTCACACGCTCAGCTCCCCTCTGACCTTGGCTTCTAAACATCTCTCCTCACGCTCAGCTCCCCTCTGACCTTGGCTTCTAAACATCTCTCCTCACGCTCAGCTCCCCTCTGACCTTGGCTTCTAAACATCTCTTCGCACGCTCAGCTCCCCTCTGACCTTGGCTTCTAAACATCTCTCCTCACGCTCAGCTCCCCTCTGATCTTGGCTTCTAAACATCTCTCCTCACGCTCAGCTCCCCTCTGACCTTGGCTTCTAAACATCTCTTCACACGCTCAGCTCCCCTCTGACCTTGGCTTCTAAACATCTCTTCACACGCTCAGCTCCCCTCTGACCTTGGCTTCTAAACATCTCTTCACACGCTCAGCTCCCCTCTGACCTTGGCTTCTAAACATCTCTCCTCACGCTCAGCTCCCCTCTGACCTTGGCTTCTAAACATCTCTTCACACGCTCAGCTCCCCTCTGACCTTGGCTTCTAAACATCTCTCCTCACGCTCAGCTCTCCTCTGACCTTGGCTTCTAAACATCTCTTCACACGCTCAGCTCCCCTCTGACCTTGGCTTCTAAACATCTCTCCTCACGCTCAGCTCCCCTCTGACCTTGGCTTCTAAACATCTCTTGGCACGCTCAGCTCCCCTCTGACCTTGGCTTCTAAACATCTCTTTGCACGCTCAGCTCCCCTCTGACCTTGGCTTCTAAACATCTCTCCTCACGCTCAGCTCCCCTCTGACCTTGGCTTCTAAACATCTGTTCGCACGCTCAGCTCCCCTCTGACCTTGGCTTCTAAACATCTGTTCGCACACTCAGCTCCCCTCTGACCTTGGCTTCTAAACATCTCTTGGCACGCTCAGCTCCCCTCTGACCTTGGCTTCTAAACATCTCTCCTCACGCTCAGCTCCCCTCTGACCTTGGCTTCTCGGATCAGGGCGCAGGCGATCTCCTCGGTGCGGCGGACCTCCCCGGTGCTCAGCGCGCCTTTGGCTGTGAAGTCAAAGCGCAGGCGGTCAGGAGCGACCAGGGACCCCCTCTGGTCCGCCTCGCCCAGAACCCCCCGCAGGGCGAAGTTCAGGATGTGCGTGGCGGTGTGGTTACTCATGATGGGCCTGCGACGACCCTGCGGGAAACACGAGAGACATGTCAAGTCAAGTCAAGTCAAGTTTATTTGTATAGCACATTTCATACACAGAGGCAATTCAAAGTGCTTCACATAAAATGGTTGAGAGGAAAATAAAAGAATAAAAGAAGAGAATAAAATGGACATTTAAAAGCATCACAACAAAACTTAAAAGAAAAGAGTATAAAAAGTGCATTAAGCAACAGGCGCAGCAGTTGCAAAAAGAGCTAAAAACGTATAGAGGACTCATTGGGTTTGCATAATAGAATAAATCAATTTATCTATATTGAGTCCCCCGACATCATGACTAAAAACATGACTACACACACATAAAACTCAGGTCTGGTGTCCTAGAAAAACACACTGCTACAGAGAGGCAATAGATAGACCCTTCTCACGGGGGCCATTTTGTGTCAAAAAGACACAGGTGCAAGCAAAACACTAATGAGGGTTTCCAACTTCTATGATCGGAATTTGGAAACCCTCATTAGTGTTTTGCTTGCACCTGTGTTGATTCTGCCTTTTCGACACAAAATGGACCCTGTGAAAAGGGTCTATAAAACAGACAAACACAGGCATCAACAGAGACCTGACTACGCTCAGTATTTTATCAATGTGCCATAAACATGTCATATATATGAGTAGGGGGGAGGAGCTAAGAGGGGATTCCTGGTTTATCAGTTTTATTGCACCCCCCCCCCGAATTCCTACATTGAATATTATACATTTTGTTACCTTCATCTTTTGTTAAAAACCGAACGTACCACTTCATTGCCTTGTACTGGATAATTCCATGTGCTACTACCAACTTAACTTAACCCATTGATACCTGATGCAGCATTTGTGTGTGTATCTCTTTAAGACCGCGAACCGCGTCTTAAAGGGATACACACACAAATGCTGCATCAGGTATCAATGGGTTAAACCAATGTGTTGATTCAAGTTGACACAAAGCTTTTAAATGCAGCGTGTGTTCTCACCTCGTCCACATGTAAGGTGACACGGTCTCCAACCTTCAGCTTTCCATAGACGGTCCCCACATGGAGAACATAGCCTCCTCGAACCTGCGTGTTCTTCACCGTGAACTCCATCCGCTGGAAGCCAGGCCAGACAAACGTTAAGACACCACAGCTTTTGCAGAGTGACATCTGATGCTCTGACACCGGCTTAACGGTTCTTTTTTTCTATGTGAAAAAGCTTTGCTCTGGCATTTGGGGAATAAACACAATTTGTTCTTTTTTTAAACTCATGCTTTAATGGAATACTCCGATTCCCTTCCCAAACAGCACCAATGGAGGTAACCAAGCACCCAAAAAGCAATCCTTCACGTGTTTGTTTTTGGTCCTGGTGTTTCCTTCATGGTGTTCCACTCACATCTTCAGCGTTGTCCTCCTCTCGGAGCATGTAGCCCTCGTCAAAGCTCTGTCCTCCCTGCTCGGCGTAGAAGGACGTCCGGTCCAGCAGCACGCCGCACACCTGCCCCGTGGTCACCTCGTCGCTGAAGGCGCGGTCGTGGCGCAGGGCCAGCACTGTGGCTGTAGTCTGCTCAAAATCTACAGGCAGAGACCATGAAATCAAACGGATGTAATACTGTACGTGAAATTTGCCCACCACATTTCATTTGATGTCACTTTACCTCAGCAAAAGGTACTTTTGAAGCAAAGAAACAAAGTAGGAACAGTGTGTATAACGCAATGTGCCACATGCTCGTGATGCCAGCAAACTGATCAGAACTGACTAAAAGTCATGGAAAGCTAGTTTGTCTGAAGCAGGTTAGGTAAGGTTAGTGTGTCCTCTAGAGCAGAGGTTCTCAAATGTTTTTCAGTCAGGGACCCCTTACAAGATAGAAAATATACCGGGGACCCCCCCCCCCCCCATTCTGATTTGTGATTTTGGGCTAAGCTTAATTGTTTCCACGGTAACGTGCTTGACTTTTAAATTGATAGGTTTGTTAGATTAAAATGTAATCCATGAACCATTTTAGATTTAAAGCATACAATATTTTCATTGAACTATGAAGCTTTTGCAACAAAAAAAAAGTATTTATTTTTATTTTCCTGAAAACCTTTTGCGGACCCCCTGGCAAAGTCCCACGGACCCCTGGGGGTCCCCGGACCCCCATTTGAGAACCACTGCTCTAGAGAGAGAGTGGCGTCAGCGGAGGACCAAAATGCGAGACTCATTAGCCAATGAACAGCCAGGAATGGGTCTCGCGCTACTTTTGCATGCTAAAATAAAGCTGATAATGTACAATTTGACTCAAGGGATGAAAAACCCTTTCAAAGTACAACACAAACTGTCTATTTTGCTGCAACTCGACAGTGCTGCATTTTTAACTCAAGACTTCCAGGACCTTACTTCATGGAAAAAAACTGCTCCATTGGAGTGAATGGAGATGTCGGAACTCTTCTATTATACGGCTCTGGGTAAGGTAAGTGTGCGTCTGCCTCCTGTATTTCCTACTGTAATCACAGCTGCTTTTGTATTTAGCGGACATTGTCAGTAGAGAGAGAGAGAGAGAGAGAGAGAGACAGAGAGAGAGAGAGACACTGAGAGAGAGACAGAGAGAGAGAGACAGAGGGAGAGAGAGAGACAGAGAGAGACAGAGCGAGAGAGAGAGAGAGACAGAGAGAGAGACAGAGATAGAGAGAGAGAGAGAGACAGAGAGAGAGAGAGAGAGAGAGAGAGACAGACAGAGAGACAGAGCGAGAGAGAGAGAGAGATAGACAGAGAGAGAGAGAGAGAGACAGAGCGAGAGACAGAGAGAGAGACAGAGAGAGAGAGACAGAGAGAGAGAGACAGAGAGAGAGACAGAGAGAGAGAGACAGAGAGAGAGACAGAGAGAAAGAGAGAGACAGAGAGAGAGAGAGAGAGGCAGAGAGAGTCTCACTGTATTTGCCGTTGTCCTCTGAGGTGTATTTGTATTTGGGCGAGTCGTCGGTGGCAGGTATGTTCTTGTTTCTCAGGTCTTCAATGGCGTAGATGTCCAACATGATGTGGTCCTCATCACCTGCGCCCTTACCCTGGGACTTCAACTAGTGGACACACACACACACACACACACACTTTGCTGTTTTCATTTGTAAGCCAGAGCCTAATTCTAACATATCCTTGTTGAGCTTTTCTATGTTGACTCCAGCACACGTCATCAGTTCAGACGACTCAATCTTACTGATTTGTTTCAAACCTCGAGAAATTAATGATACTGAAATATTCACCATTTCACAAAACATCATGAAACATTTCTGCGTTATTGATAAGCAAAGCAAATTATAGTTCCGTTGACTTCATCTGCAATTTCTCAAAGTGGAGCAAATGTGACTTGTTAAATGTGACTTGTTAAATGTGACTTGTCAAATGTGACTTGTTAAATGTGACTTGTTAAATGTGACTTGTTAAATGTGACTTGTTAAATGTGACATGTTAAATGTGACTTGTTAAATGTGACTTGTTAAATGTGACTTGTTAAATGTGACTTGTTAAATGTGACATGTTAAATGGGCTAAACGAGCGCTAGATGACTTGTGTTAAAGCGAGTAACTTGTCCCTGTCTCAGCAGCACAGGAATAGCACTGGGCTGGAGAGGAATCACTAGTTTATTTCAACAGCAGGTGCACGGCTCTGGATTGTGACTTACAGCAACACTGGAGAACGCTGACACAAGGCCAAGTTAGACACCCCGAGGGAGCGGACAGGAAATATTATATTCTGTTCAGTTTCCCCAACTGAGCAGTCAAGGCCAAGTCCTTAATAGTCCTTACCTAAGTCCTTACAATAAATCTATATTGGAAAGTAATCACTATTTTGGTTTTGGTTTTGTTGCCTGCTCCTCTCAAGACTACACTCCTCCACTCCATCCCACCTCCTCACCTGCGCTGCTTTCTTCTCCTCTTCGAAGGCGGTGATGTCCACCCCCATGCCTCTCTCCTCGGCGATGAGGGCGGTCAGGTCCAGAGGGAAACCGTAGGTGTCGTACAGCAGCCATGCTGTGTCCCCTGGATACAGAGAGAGAGAGAGATAACATTAATATGCTGCAGAGGCAGAGAGAGAGAGAGAGAGAGAGAGAGATAACATTAATATGCTCTTTATACCATGGTCTGGGTGAATACTCGATTCTGATTGGCTGCAGGGTGTCCAATAATTTGTGATAATGTACAGTGATAATGTACACCTAGCTAAATGGTCTGTTCACCGTTCATATCAATGCGCCAGGATCACGACAGAGCCGTTTGAGCTCTATACCACCGTTAACGCTTAATATGGCACTTTTATAAGTTTAGAAACAAATTTAGTCGGTCCAAGTAACTATTTAGATTACCCCTGTGTGCTCAGTTTATTAAAAATAACGTCTATTTAGAAATCTGATTTTCGTTCTGGTCAGCTGACAGAAGCCGGGCTCTCAGCTGTCAACTGTCAAACCCTCTGTTTACAACTTGCAGCCAGGCGCTCTGGGAGAGCGCGCGCTGCCTCTTATCACTGATACAAATCAAGTCGAAGAGGAAAAAGATTAGATCAACACAAAGAAAACAACGAAATGGGCAGTTAACAGCAACACACTGAGAGACGTCCTTGTACAAAACAACCTGGACACCAACATTGAAAGCTTCAGATGGTTTTCAGTCTCCTCCGGCGTCGCGCCATTTACGTCTTATAAGACCCGCAGGCGTTAACATAATTCCCTGGAATGCGAGTTTAAACGAGCCAGTTACATGTCGTTGCTTTCTTAGACATTGCCGTTTGCTTTATTTTCGTTACATACAATTGGCGGCCATTTTCTCCTATGAAAATCTCGAGCAGCCGAGGGGACTATTTTGTCTCGCCGGTCCTCAACTCATATTCAATGTTATGAAAACTAGATTTTGATTGCAAAATGCATGAAACTATAAATGAATGGTCTTGTTTTGTTTCTTTGGCAAGTGACCATGGTATAAGCGTGTTAATGCACTTTGAGGTGTCCATTATCAGAAATTAATGTACTTCGAGTACGAGCTTTCGGACGGTTCACGCCTCCGCGTCGTCCATTAATTTCTGATAATGGACACCTTGTCGTGCATTAACCCTTACTAATTGTTGATCATTTATAGTATTGTGGACTCAAGTCATGCAAAAGGAAGGTAACAAGTCACACAAACATGAGAAAGATCAAAGTTTCTAGTCTAGATTTGTACTTTTCACAATGAAAACACATTTTCTAAGGACACGCTGTCTGCTAGTTATGTACTTGATCCTTTATAGCATCATCCTATTTTTGGTTGACAGCACAAATCAATCAATAAATGATAAAGCCTCAAATGCTCCGTGACTGTGTGTGTCTCACCTGGAATGGTCTTGCTGTCTCCCAGGCTCTGGATCTTCCTATCCAGGATGCGGCGCCCCCTGCTGAGGGTTTTGAGGAACTGCTCCTCCTCCTCATTGATGATGTCCTTCACCATGTCGGGGTCTTTTCTCAACTCTGGGAACGCATCACCCTGGAGAGAGAGAGCGAGAGAGAGACAGAGAGAGAGAGAGAGAGACAGAGAGAGAGAGAGAGAGACAGAGAGAGATGGACGGATGGAGGGAAAGAGAGAAGGAGGTGGAGGAAAGAGGGAGATAAGATGGGAGCAGAGAGGGGAGGAAAGAGGGAGGACAGTTGATAATCGCATTTGCCTGTTCAGCCAGGGTGGCTATCGCTGCTCATGCTAATTACCCAGTTCTTCTTCTTCTGTTTATTTCAAACAAACGTCATCACTTCCTCATCGGATTTCCCCCCAGTAACGTCTTACCAGACTTAGAACAGCAAATGTAAAAAAGCTTTCCTGAAATGGGTATAGGTTGAACGACTATATTATGTTGTATCAATCTGCGATAAGAGAGTAGCAAAATGTGCATAATATCGATATGAATCATCATGGATTGTTACTTGATGTAAAAAGGTGTGTAAAAGACAGAACTAGTGAATATACAGTCGTAGAGGAGAAAAACAAGACATGAACATCTCACCAGGGAGGTGACCACCACATCCACCAGAGTCGCAAAGAAGCCTTTCTCAGCTCCCAGCTTCTCATGGGAATAACGGACTGCACGCCGCAGGATCCTCCTCAGCACATAGCTACACACAGAGAACAAAGACTCCAGGTTATGCACTCATAAAGATGGACCAAAAATAATAATAATAATGATAATAAATATAGCCGCAAGCGGCAATACCAGGGGTTCAAGGCATAGCATAGCTGGGCAGCAGCTCTATTATTATTTTAGCACTCTGTTGATTGGTCGGTCGGTCGGCCCACAAACATTTTTTGGTCCTCACTTGAAGCGGATCATTCTGGCACGGGATGAGGCCAGGATGTTCTAAGTGACATAGCTGATGAGTGCGCATAAGACGGATAATTGTTTCTAAACATGACCGGCTAGCAGCTGGTCATAATCCGGGTTTCACTGCATGTTTAGAAGGGGCTACGGTAATGACTGCATGAGGATATTGCTGGAAGAACCCAGGTGGAGTCGTGTTAAGCTGCGTTCACACCGACCTATTAAAGTTTTTCGCTGGCATCGAGTTTACCTACAAAGTCAATGCAAACGAGCGATTGAGCGTATATTCGCCCGGGAGAAAAATCGCTGGCCGTCCGAGCGACAGAGACAGAGCGATAGGGAGAAAATACGCTCGTCGCCCGAGATGAAATATCCCAACTCGAGCGAAATTACGCTGCCATCAGTCGCTCGCTGTTCAACGCTGATTGGCTGACGTGTGAGAGTGAGTCAAGGATCACACTGGCTTGGAACAAACCGCTGGTTTATTGTGTGGCAACAAACCACATTGACAGGCTGACAGCTGACATGAAGTGAAGTCTGTACTACCGGTATGGAGCTCGCGTTATGAGCACGCTGATAGGCTTAGCTTGTAAACAACTACGGGTGGCTCGTAGTGGAC
Source organism: Poromitra crassiceps (assembly GCF_964638095.1). Lineage (NCBI taxonomy): Eukaryota > Metazoa > Chordata > Actinopteri > Beryciformes > Melamphaidae > Poromitra > Poromitra crassiceps. The sequence continues at coordinate 29,777,795 of NC_139636.1, forward strand.
AAATATCATGACATTGCGTAACGTTATAGCCCCCAGATGTCCGTCAATTCGTGTGCCTGTTCACGAGCGATTTAAACAGAGCGACAGAGCGATTCCAAAGGGTTGAATCAAGCGACAGAGAGAAAAATAAATATCTCGGTGTGAACACAGCTTTAGTGACCTGTTTTGTAAGGCAGGAGTCAACACCTTTCAGGCGCTCTTGAGAAATCTGATGTACAAATTTGTCGACTGAATGATTCTCAGAAAGCCATCATCATGCTGCTGCTCTCTAACCCTGGTTTTAGTGCTGAGATACCAGTCTCATATGTGGACATTTTGGTATCAGTTTGACTGTGTTTTCCTTTCATTGTTGCTTCATGTGTCCACTCCTCCCCCTTTCATGCCACCATGGAGGTGTTTGTATCTCACCCTCTTCCTGTGTTGTCGGGCCGGCCACCATCTGACAGGGCGATGGTGATGGTGCGGGCGTGGTCGGCCAGCACGCGGTAGGCCATGTCGATACCGTCAGTGTCTTCAGAACCAACTTTACCCGTGTACAATCTGGCGCCTGTACCCTGAAACAAAGAGAAAGCAACGCAGAGAAACTATCAAACATACTGTCGCGTCGACATGCTCAGTGCTGAAATTCAACCGGGTTTTCTGATTTTATATTCATTTCTGTGGCCAAGAAAGCAACACTCTGAGGCGTATGTGTAATATCTTGTGTCTTGAGGATAGAGACTGAATCTGGTTCATCTACGTGTTCCTTGGTAGTAGATGTTAGGAGCTCTAGCCAAGATTAGATAGAGGTCTTGTTGATGTTCTGTGGCTACCTTCACAGTCTGGATCAACACATGTTTAAATGCACCCATGGGATGATGGGACCTCACTGGGTTTGCATTCAAGTTTGCATTCCTAGTGCTCAAAGACGCTGTTTAAGCACTAAAATACAGCAAAGTGTATTTCTCATTGTAGCTACATTCAAGTCAAGTTTGGAAGCCAATTAAAATGCTTTGCAACCTCCTCGTGCTTTTGAAATTCTGCATAAAAAAGGATATCACATTAAATTTTTTATTAGCTGGCTTTTTCAACGCTCGCCTTTCGTTCAGCGACACACCATTTCATTACCTTCTGAATGGCTTCAAAGTATGGGAGGAAGAGGTCGGTGTCATAGTTGGACATCTTGTTCTGCAGAACAGAGACCAGGCGCTCCAGACCCATTCCTGTGTCAATGCTCTTCTTAGGCAGCGGCTTCAATTCCGTCTCGGACTCTCTAAGGTTAGAGGAGGCAGGAGACAACAAAGTTCAGTTTCTGGTTTTCTTCAACAGCTGACACAGAGGTAGGTAGGTAGGTAGGTGTGTGTGTGTGTGTGTGTGTGTGTGTGTGTGTGTGCGTGTGTGTGTGTGTGTGAGAGCCCATTACCTGTTGAACTGAATGAACACCAGGTTCCAGATCTCCAGGACGTTGGGATCGTCCATGTTCACCAGGTGAGAGGCGTCTCTGCCTCCGATGCGGTCGTAATGGATTTCACTGCAGGGACCACAGGGCCCGGTGTCGCCCATCTCCCAGAAGTTATCCTTCATGCTGCCTGGCAGGATACGAGCCTCCTCCACCCTGAGAGAGAGAGAGAAAGCCAAGGAGAGAGAGAGAGAGAGAGAGAGAGAGAGAGAGAGAGAGAGAGAGAGAGAGAGAGAGAGAGAGAGAGAGAGAGAAAGCCAAGGAGAGAGAGAGAGAGAGAGAGACACAGAGAGAGAGACAGAAAGCCAAGGAGAGAGAGAGAGAGACAGAAAGTCAAGGAGAGAGAGACAGAAAGCCAAGGAGAGAGAGAGAGAGAGAGAGAGAGAGAGAGAGAGAGAGAGAGAGTAGAAGAAGGAAAGACGGAAAGCAAGAGAGGCTTTAGAGATGCTTTAACTCAGAGGTGTCAAACTCAATTTGATCCCGGGCCACATTATGGTTGCCATCGACCTCTGAGCAGTCTACATCGGACCATCGTGATTAATTATCAGTGTTGGGGGTAACTCATTACAAAAGTAACATATTAGGACTACATGTAATATATTACTTTTAGCAGTAACTCAGTAATATAACTTATTACTTATAGGATTTCAGTAATTTTGTACCAGTTACTTTGTCAAGTAACTCAAGTTACAAATTGAGTTATTCTTTTTTTAATCAAAGCACATATTTAAATCATTTCCTTATCAAACTGTGTGTTTTTATACAAATAACCACTATAGATGACAATAACAAAGGAAAAGGATAACATTTAGAATTTTGGATTGTTTACACTGACTTCAAGACGGTTGAAATTATTTTTCGGGATGGTTCCGGGGCGGCGATGTCATTCTGCTACTGCTGTTATTACAGTGAAAGTAATGCAAAAGTAGTGTAACAAGTAACTCTACACAGACAGTAATATTGTAAAGTAACTTATTACTTTCAAATGAAAGTAACTAGTAATATGTAGTATATTACATTTTGAGAGTAACTTGCCCAACACTGTTAATTATCTGTTTGAATTCAAATGTTGCAGATGTAATAGTAGCGTATGCGCCTGCTGCTCTCATGTAGAGCTCAGCTGTTGTGAACGTGCATTGCAGCGGCGGAGTCAAACGGCATTACGGCACCTTAGCGACTTCATAAGGTTATGATTACCCATAAAGGAGCCGGGCGTGGCTCTAGAGCCTCGGGTTGAGTATCATTGCTTTAAAGGGTCCATGTGTAATTTCTGTTTCAATGCTGCCCTCTATCGTTCACAGATGTCATTACAACAACAAATCATGTGGGAAGACCAAACTGTGAGAAACTGTCCTACTGTATATCCTGTCCTATATACAGACTGTTGTGTTAAAATGATAACTGTTTGGGGGAGTATTTTAATTTGATTTACCAGAAAATCCTACAATTAGTAGATAGAAGTTATATTTTCCATGCAGGGAATGAAGGCAGAAACAAATTACTGTCGTAGATTTTTGATTGATCCAGATCTGTTTCCACTCAACTTGACCATCCGTCGCACTCGGTTCACAAATACACAGATGATACCTCAAAAAGGCTAACGGGGGGGGTCACCCCTGATCTACTTTGACTCTGATTCTCCATGTAGACTCACCCCAGGTCAATCCAGATCTGTCTGCACTCCAGGTCGGGCTCCAGGCTGGCCTCAGCATGGCCACCGAAGTAGGTGACGTACAGACGCTCGATGGGAATACCAAACTCCTCAGTCAGCAGCTTCATGGCCATTTCACAGGCCAGATGCTGCAGGGAGGGCAAGAGGGAGGAGAGATGGGTGCAGCAAAGAATGAGGAGAGAGAACAGAGAGATCAGGGAGTAAGGAGAAAGAGAAGAAACAGAAACATGGATTTAACACAGTCTCTTTGTCAACAGAAAGAAACTCAGCACTGAAGCTGCATCATCAACAACAAAAAATAATATATATATATATTGTATAGAAATCATACAAACCAACACTTACTCCCAAACTCGGGATGCAAGAGTTTTCCATATCATATCAGCCTTATCACGGCACATACCATATCATATATATATACTTAACAACTTTATCTGTTGTAATAACCTTCATCATATCATCATGAAGGGCACAGCAAAAGATAAAGTGATAAAGGAGAATTCTGTTGTTTTTTTACATCCTGGACCTTATTTCCATCTTTAAATATGATTTTTAATTCACCCTGATAACTTTGGTTTGATAAACAAGCGCGGAAACGTTAATTTGTTTTGACCTGCGAGCTGAAAAGCGAGGAATTGGGGGCATTTGAAATGCTTCTATTTATGTCCTGTATATAGCTTATTTTCTGACACTCATATCCTTATTATATCATACAGACAATGAGAGAAATAACGATCTATTTACCTCGGTGCTACGTCAGCAGCCTGTGGTTTGCTGTCTGTCACATTGGTAGAGATACAGAAGCTCCCATTCCACCGCTGCTCAGGTGTAATCATGATGTTATTCCAGACCGGCTCAAATAAAGACGTGCGGCCATCGAATTCAACTGCATCGTCCATGATCTCGAAATCAGATCAATATCAGCCGTGTTTTTAGCATGCTAGGTTTATAGCTACTGAAGGCTTATCTCTGCTCTGCCCCGGATGTGCTTCCAACACGCCCTGATGTGAAGCAGCCAGGGTCTGTTGTGTAGCTTAGCCTAGCCTAGCTAAACACCGTCTAAACAAATGATACCGTCTAAACAGATATGTTTTTCAATATTCATTATTGTAATAAAAACCTTTTTTTCGTTTGACAATGATGTAGTAGTGTGTGAGTGACAGAAAACACACACACACACACACACACACACACACGCACGCACGCACGCAATAATACCTTGAAGTAGTCCCCGAAGGACCAGGAGCCCAGCATCTCGAAGAACGTGTGGTGATAGACATCTTTGCCCACGTCGTCCAGATCGTTGTGTTTGCCTCCCGCACGGATGCACTTCTGGGTGTTGGCAGCACGGTGCAGCCTGGCCATGGGGTGGCTCGGGTCGATGGTGTTCAGGAAGATGGGCTTGAACTAGAAGGAAGGGGGAAGAATACCAAGGATGAGGTTGTATTTAGTGGAAAATGCAGGGTTCAGGTCAAAGTAGAGAGAATGACCAGAAAGGGCTTCAAAAGTAGGTCAAGAGAAAGAAATAGACGGTTTTCACGTCCACCACTTTAATAATGTTTTTTCCCCTTTTCTGTCCATAGCAAACACTGCAACAGGAAGTGAGCTGGGGTTCCATTTTGAATGTTTTTGTTGTCAAGGTAAAAACCGTCTATAAAGCTGTGGCTGTAAAAATGCAGAAATTACACTTGTATTAGGATAATACAGAAACCAAACAACACTCCCCCCCCCCTTCAATACGTGGAGTTAGGGGTGTGCCATATCATATCGTTATCGATATATCGTTACAGTTCATTATCATATCGTGCCTAAAAGAATCAGTGATAATGGCCATAATATTCCAACTTGTTGATATGTCACACCGTTACGCTGCGTAACTGTGTGTGACCTACGCACATCAACAACAAGCATGGCTGAACGCAGCTGCACGGAGGAGGAGTTAATTCCAAAAAGGGGAGTGACCTCAGTAGTGTGGGAGTGGTTTGGTTAGAAAGGAGCATGTGCAACAAGCCATAAAACAACTGAGAGTTGCCACCAAACACCGTGTGAGTTCAGCATTGGTGTAAATCAGTTGGTAAAAAAGAACAACAGGGAAATTGCATAGCCAGTACTAAGGAGGGTGGGGAGAGGACAAAGGGAGGCGTGGACAGACAGCGTACCTGGTTCATGGAGGTGTGGACAGACAGCGTACCTGGTTCAGGGAGGTGTGGACAGACAGCGTACCTGGTTCATGGAGGTGTGGACAGACAGCGTACCTGGTTCATGGAGGTGTGGACAGACAGCGTACCTGGTTCAGGGAGGTGTGGACAGACAGCGTACCTGGTTCATGGAGGTGTGGACAGACAGCGTACCTGGTTCATGGAGGTGTGGACAGACAGCGTACCTGGTTCAGGGAGGTGTGGACAGACAGCGTACCTGGTTCATGGAGGTGTGGACAGACAGCGTACCTGGTTCATGGAGGTGTGGACAGACAGCGTACCTGGTTCAGGGAGGTGTGGACAGACAGCGTACCTGGTTCATGCCAGCGTGGGGAGAAGATAAAGGGAGGCTTGGACAGACAGCGTACCTGGTTCAGGGAGGTGTGGACAGACAGCGTACCTGGTTCAGGGAGGTGTGGACAGAGAGCGTACCTGGTCTAAAGGGAGGTGTGGACAGAGAACGTACCTGGTTCAGGGAGGTGTGGACAGAGAGCGTACCTGGTTCATGCCAGCGTTGGCAAACAGCAGCGTGGGGTCGTCCATCGGGACGACTGATGACGAGTGGACGTACTGGTGCTCATAGTCACGGAAGAAGTTGATGAACTTCTCACGGATCTGAGCTGCACTCAGTGAAGAGTCCATTCTGGATCGTCTTCCTACACACACACACACACACACACACACACACACACACACACACACACACACAGCACATCATTGTTGACTGAGCGAGTGGACATAGACAGATGATCAGCACATCATTGCTGACTGAGCGAGTGGGCATAGACAGATGATCAGCACATCATTCTAAATGAGGACCAGCCCTCAATGATCTTTTGAATATTAATAAATGTAGCCAGTGGCTAGTGAGAATAATAAAGAAATAATAAATAAATAAATCGTATATGTGCTATACTGTTTTGAAACACATTTCTTGATAAGGTTTGGACACAACGTTTATGTCTTTTGCCAGGCACAGACCTGTTGAAGTGATGAACTGCCCTACTTATGCTTGTTTTTAGAGATCCATGTATGATCTTAACATACATTTCAGTGTGCTACAATTGTACAGTATGGCCTGTGCTACAAGTATATATACTATCAACCTCTGTAGAACCAGTGGTATGTGCAAAAAACGTTAATGTACAGCCCCGCACGAGCAGTTAAACCAGCTTAGCCATCCGTGCGAACGAGTCTGTCTGTCCCCCCCAGGGTTTGCTTCGGGCTGCTTCGGCACTGAACGCACACACAGTGTTTCACGTATGCAAAATCAGTGTTCATCTCATTGAACTGAATGGTGATGTAGTCAAACAAACCTTATATTTTCAAATAATATTCCTGCCATACTTCATTTGATCAGTTTTTAAGTAACATTTGCTTTGTCATCATCAATTTAGACAGCAGAAATGTCACTATTAAAATAACTTCATATCAGCACGATGATTCCACTGAAAGACAACAATAATAGGCTATTGAATTATCGTCCACTCCAGCCCTAAATCAAGCAAGTAGTAACGGACGTTACTAGCTACTAGAAACATCTGAAAAAGACCCGAGTGTATTTTCTTCCTCTGTCTGTAGCCTGCTGTTTAATGGCGAGCTCAGGGTGATCTGGTCCAAGCTCTTTCACTCGATGCTTCTCCTGTAAAGTCCGTCTCTCAAACGGTGTCGTTTTGAGTGACTTCACAGAATTTTCTTTCTCCATTCTTGCAAAACGTCTTTTGTGTTTTATGGCAGTTGAAAACAAACTTCTTTGCTTCGCGTGCGTGGGACTGCGACTAGTGTTTATATATACTGCATCGCTACCCATCTACGTAGCCTAGCCTACGTCACGACACTCACTCTACCTGACCCCACCTCCACCCGGTCGCTAGATACGTGCGCCCAGAGCCCTCCCAAATCGCGTTGTTTTTGAGAGTGAACAGCGCATGTGCAACTACACAGATCCTGATACTCTAATGATCTGCACTGCTGGAAACCAGAAGTAAACCGGAAGTCCCCGGACGGCGTCCGTGTCAATTCGGTGCAAGAAAATATTTACCCAAAAACAGTACACATGTAGATAATTATGAATCTACATATTTATTGCAGATTATATACTCACTATCTAATATTCACCTCGCTCATAAAAAAAAATATATATATATATATATATAGCCTATCCACCTTATTTTTGAATGCCCCACTGTAAAAAAGAATCGTGGGTACAAGGTCCGGTTTAACGTGACTCATTGTTGCCGCTTGCCATTTCCTTTGTTATACTCTGGCTGCAGACCCGAATTATAAACCGGAAGCTGGAGTCCGTTATAAAAGTTATAAATATAGTCACGTTATAAACAACTAACCAACGCTGGAGGTCCGTATGGAAACTCGAAATGTGTGTTACTCGAAATGGTTAAAAGTTAAATCAATTTGGTGGCGTTTTACTGCCATGTAACATAGCTAGCTAGCCGCTAACATTAGCCACAGTTAGTAGCCGACTACCCACAATGCATTACGTTATCCCAGCACCCGAACGACACGGCTGTAGAGCAGAATGGCTCTGCTGTAAAAGGGTAAAATCCTCATAGACGTTTTTTTTGTCGGGGGCTGGGGGGTTATCTAAATTGGTTACACCGGAAATAGAACCCATAGTTAACGTAAGGCAAAATGGCCGCCAAAAATAAGGTGGATAATGTTTTATTTCCCTCTTCTTCATGTGGATAAAGTAGGTGGGGCGGCACCCTGGCGCCCTCTAGTGGCCGGCCGCCACTGGTCACAGTGCTGGTGTTTTCCTGGTGCTCTGATTTACCAAGGCCTGGAGTCTACACACAATGCACGCCCTAACATGTGCAGACAAGATGTCCGACTCTCTCACGCCCCAGGCCCTAAGTTGCCCCTTGGCCCTCCTCCTCCCTCTTTAACTGACACCACCACCTCAGGAATGTTGTGATGATACAGATGATAAATCATCAGAGATGGGATCAGGACATTACAAAGATAATGGCAATAATTGTTAGCTATCATTTAGATTGAAGTCCCTCAGTGAAGAACCTTACAGTATACAGTGTATAGTAGGTATGGTAGTTTGTCTAGACATGCACGGATATCCATGTATTGCATGTGGTATTTCTACTGACTGCATATACAAGTTAACAGTCAAAACAGTTGGTTGGTGATTCAGTTGCTGTACGACAGCCGAGTCCTCTCACCTCTAGGCTGTACTGGCTTTGTGGGCAGCTTCAAACTGAGTGGTAAAGTTAGCAGTTTGGTTCAGTTCCAAGTGTGGTTGTGTGGTTGTGTGTGATGAACAAGTGTCCCCACATCCAGGCCAGGGCCAGACAGTGCCTGGATGTGGGGACTGATTTGCTCCCAGGACACACATCATCCTTTGCTTAGGACTGAAGCCTAATAGCCTATGCAAATAAAATATCATATTTTGAGTTACCTTTTGAGAGAGCAGATATCTTTCATATTTCCAATCCATATAAATCAATGGTTCAAAAACAGAGACCTATCAGTCAATGGGACTGCACGAGACAGTACAGTCTATTCAGTCTCACTAGGAATTTGTGGCAATAACATTCATCTTTGTTATAAAAAAACAACTCTTGGAAGCCCTAGAACTCACACATGCAGAAACCCCAGTGTGTGGGTGCTATCCTGAGCTACATGTATATTTACTGACCTAACGCACCTTCGTCAAGCTAGATTTTCTGGACACTTTAGTCACTGATGTCATTAAATCCCCTCTGCGGATGTGATGATGATGCTTTCAAACATTTGAAGACGTTTAAGGACCATCAGGCACCATGCTAACTACTGTGTTTAGAGACCATCAGACACCATGCTAACTACTGTGTTTAGAGAGGACAAAGAAGCAGCTGTGTGCCATCGATAATAAAAACTAGTGCTGAATTCTCCCACCAGGGAAATGAAACAACACAGCTGATGCTCCAAGCTCCCGAGTCCCTGAGGCCGGAAGCGGATGGTAAACAGCCCAGGTCCCCTTCCTGACTACCAAACCTGACCCTGATGGCAACCAGAGAGAGATGTTACACTTCCTGGCTACCAACCACCCTGATGGCAACCAGAGAGAGATGTTACATCGGTGCGATGAGATGAAAAATCCACACTCACTTATGTGAATGAAGGCAGCCCGGGTGGCCCTAAGGCAGCTGAGAGGAGACAGCAGCCTGGCTATTTTACAGGGAGTGGTTTTTTAAGCACCACCTTGAAGTGGAAAAATGCTCAAACCAACATCCTCCAAGTCCAATAAGTCAGTCTCCACACACGTCTGGCATATCTGGTTCTGTGGGTTCTCACTTTTGGAGGAAGGTGGTTGTTCTCACACATACATGAAATCACATCAATAGACATCGTATGAGTAACGTAATGTCTCAGAAGATGAATTGTCTCTTTATACAATGGCAAATAGTTGTCCCTTAATTGCCACCTTTGCAACACTGCTGTTAACAGTTTTCAGCAATAAGCGCCATGAAATGACATGCGGCCAAGTCAAACAACTGGACAAACTCATTACTCCTACGTACCACTCACTGCCTTCAAATGTGGAGTTTATTACGTCCCTTATTACATCAGCTGACTGACACTGTACGGCCAATGTTATGCAGTGGGACTAGCTATGACGTTAGCTAAGGGCTAACCAGCAATCTATCCAGCCAGGGAGCGAGGTTTGAGCACAGGGCTATCACAGAACACCGTTTCTGTTGTATAGTAAACACCAAACTCTAATTGACTCAACATTAGCAAATTAGAATACTCACAGAAGTCGATATTCTCGCAGAATGATTCAGTTATAACGGCTTCCCCACACACAGCTTAGCCCACGCTGCTCAGCCAAGAAGAAAGCGCTAACCTCGCGTCACCAGGCTCTTCTCGGCGAGAAAGGCCTCCGTTCACAATTGATTTTGTCACCCTGCCTGGTTCCGGCCTAGAGCCCGCCCTAGACCGGAAGTAACAGCGGAAATAGCTCGTTAACTTGACAATTAGACACAACGAATCAGAAAATAAAACGGCAAACAACAAAACAAAAGATTCCTGTAGGCCTATACATAGCTGAGCGCAGGCTGATATTCGGCTCATATTAAATGTTAACGTTAGGCCGTGTCTCCGACAGACACATTAACAAGGTAGCCTATTTCGGTCTTTATGTCTTGTAGTAGTTAGTAGTAGTAGTTGTTGTTGTTGTTGATAGTTGCCATAACAGCCACCCCTGTCGGAAAGACGTGCACACGCTGGGTAGGAAGCGGTCAAACTTCCATCCAAACACATTCGCTGGGCTATCCTGCATTACATCTCTTTCTACAGTCTGTGCTCAGACCGTCAAACTCAGTGGGTCAGACAGACAGACAGCAGTTACGCTTGCTAGCCTGCATGAAAGACGCCAGTGTGTTTATGTTTTTAATATAGTCATATCTATGGTTTATAACGCTGCCACTAATCAGAGGCAGAGAGGGCCAGGGGCGGGTTATGCCTTCGCCATCATCCGAAAAAAATATCGCTTCCGGTAAGCTAGCTAGCTAGCTAATGTTAGCTGCTGGTTGGTTGGCTAACAAGCGAATGTTAGCCGTTAGGGGAGAAAGTCCATATATGGTCCATCCGGTCATCGGGCACAGGGCATTACGTCATCTCAGGATAACGCGATTGGCTGGCTCAGATCTGTTCAAATCTGAGCCAGCCAATCACGTTGTCCTGCGCCGTTTGGCACCGTGTATAAAAGGCGACCGCTGACGGGGGTGGGTGGGGGGAACCAGGAGAAGGGGAGAGGAGAAGAACCAGAGGAGAGGAGGGGAGATGGGGGAGGGGAGGCAAGGGGAGAGGGGGAGAGGAGAGGAGGGGAGGAAGGGGGAGAGGAGGCAAGGGGAGAGGGGGAGAGGAGAAGAACCAGAGGAGAGGAGGGGAGATGGGGGAGGGGAGGCAAGGGGAGAGGGGGAGAGGAGAGGATGGGAGAGGGGAGGAAGGGGGAGAGGAAGCAAGGGGAGAGGGGGAGAGGAGAGGGTGGGAGAGGAGAGGAGGGGAGGAAGGGGGAGAGGAGGGGAGAGGATGGGAGAGGAAAGGAGAGAGGAGAGGGGAGGAAGGGAGAGGGGAGAGAGGAGAAGAACCAGAGGAGAGGAGGGGAGATGGGGGAGGGGAGGCAAGGGGAGAGGGGGAGAGGAGAGGATGGGAGAGGAGATGAGAGGAGGGGAGAGGGGGAGAGGAGAGGATGGGAGGAAGGGGGAGAGGAGGAAGGGGGAGAGGAGAGAGGGGCAGAGGGGAGAAGAGGAGAGGAGGGGAGAGGATGGGAGAGGAAAGGAGAGAGGAGAGGGGAGGAAGGGAGAGGGGAGAGAGGAGAGGGGGAGAGGAGAGGAGAGAGGGGGAGGAGGGGAGAGGAGGGGGAGAGGAGGGGAGAAGAGGAGAGGGGGAGGATGGGAGAGGAGAGGGGGAGAGAGAGGGACAGGAGAGGAGGGGAGAAGAGGAGAGGGGAGAGAGAGGGAGAGGAGAGGAGGGGAGAGGAGAAGAGGAGGGTGGGAGAGGAGAGGAGAGGGGGAGAGGAGAGGGGGAGAAGAGGAGAGGGGAGGATGGGAGAGGAGAGAGGAGAGGAGGGGGAGGAGAGGAGAAGAGGGGAGAGGAGAGGGGGAGGATGGGAGAGGAGAGGAGAGGGGGAGAGGAGAGGAGAGAGGGGGAGAAGAGGAGGGGAGAGGGGGAGAGGAGAGGAGAAGAGGGGGAGAGGAGAGAGGGGGAGAAGAGGAGAGGGGGAGAGGGGAGGGGGAGGATGGGAGAGGAGAGAGGAGAGGAGGGGGAGGAGAGGAGAAGAGGGGAGAGGAGAGGGGGAGAGGAGAGGAGAGAGGGGGAGAAGAGGAGGGGAGAGGGGGAGAGGAGAGGAGAAGAGAAGAGGGGGAGAGGAGGAGAGGAGAGGAGAGGAGAGGAGGAGAGCGCCGCCAGCGGCACCACCCCGCTGGGCACAGACACCCAGGCCAGCCACCCCAACCCCCATGCTGCCACCACCCAGGCTAAGTGCCCCTCTGCTGGGCAGGGCAGACACCCAGGGCAGCCACTCCCACCACCAGGCTGCCATCACCCGCCCTGCCCCTCACACTGCCCGGGTCCCACACCCCCGCCCGAGACCCCCCTACAGAACCCCGAGCACCAGGCGGACCCGGTGCATGGTTTGCATGGTGCACGCATAGGCCTATCTTTACATTTAAACGTTTACATAGCAAAAATAAAAAATCGAAATAGAAGTAGGCTATGTCAGTTGATACAATTCAGGTGGCGGTAATGCAACATTTAAGGATGCCAACCGCCATAAAACACAGAAGAAGAAGCTGAGAAAAAGGAAGTGCTGTGGGGTTGCATTGCGGCTGGTGAAAACCGTCTATACCGAACGAAGTTTTTGAAGTTCTTGTAGAAACATTGCGGATTCACAATATCACATATTTTAAGCCAATACAGAAGCTTTAATTTTCAAACAAATGGCCAGTTGTCTCGTCTGTCCGCTGTTATCGATAATGGAGGATCAAATACAACAGTTGAAGCATCTCTGCAGTTACTAGAAATGTGCTAACTTGTGTTGTTGTTCTTTTCAGGCTCTAGCTAACGTAACCTCGCCGCGTCAAGCTAACGGCAACAAAGACGTTTTTTGGCGCACTTATTTCCGGTGTTACTTCCAGTTCCTTGGTTTACGAGCCCATGACAAAAAGCGGGGTGAAAGGCGCCCAGAAAGCGCAGAGAGAGAGAACACGCCCACAGCCGCAGCCTATTGGTCCGACCACACCGGCACGTCAGTGAGTCTCCGTCTCTATTGGATAAGTGTACTGTCAATCTTAGGCGAGCCCGCCACCTGTTTGCATGAACTGCTCAGGCTTGTCTGGCTGATGCAATGAAAACGGCACCGTGACCGGTGTCTGACTGTAGCCATGTTGTTCACACGAGAGAATAATGACTGTGCGGATCATGTTTAGCGGAGGTATATGATATAGATATATTTAAAACAATGACTCAAAACGTATTTAGAAAAGGAATTACACTGTACGCTACTCTACGCTGTAGTTGGTTTGGTTTCAGCTTGCCCCTGGCCCATTCATCAACCCATATCATTTGGTGTTTGCCTCAAATGGAAACCAATATTACAACGACGTGTTAAAACATTGTAATAAGGGAAATGCCAACCATTGCTTATTCTTGGCCACTTTATTGTGTTTGAGCACGCAGCACCAGCCGGGTGCCACGCCAAGTCCAAGACCGTACACGTCAGGCGGAACCATTGTTCTGCTTGCTTTGTTTCCGGGGGACACAATTCAGGCCGGACGGATTGAGAATACAGCGGAAAGAAACACGCGGACAGTACCGCAGAGCTAGCTCAGTACATTCATTTCACTTCAACATGCCTACTGACACTAAAAGATTACGCGGGCCAGAGGTGTCTCAAAGCCCGTCTCTGTTCCTGTGCAGGCCGGCGGCCGTGCTGCCCCCGCACGGCCCCAGAGCGGACGGCCGACAGCGGGACCAGGTGGATGTCCGCCCGGTGTTCGTCCGGTGCGGGCTCGTCAGCCAGGCCAAAGGCTCAGCATACATCGAGGCTGGAGACACCAAGCTGATGTGTTGTGTTTACGGCCCCAGAGAGATGGACCGAAAAGATGAAACCGATATGAAATGCGGAAGGTACGGAAATGTTTACAGGTCTTCAATCCCCCCCCTCATACCCCCGTGCTGAGCAGGACAACCATTTTTCAAGATTCAAGATTATTTTAATTTGTCCCGAGGGAAATTTGTCTTGGACATACAGGCTGCCACATAGGTACACAGTGCCATAACAAAAAACAATAGTGCATAGCACACCAGTGCCGACATGTGCAAACACACAACCAAAGTGCAAACATCAATAATTTACAGTACAATCAACAATACATTACCTATGACCTGAGTTTAGGAGACTGACTGATATGGGGATGAAAGAGTATTTGTATCTGTTGAGGTGTCTTTTTTTGTTCTTGATTGGGACTGTAACGCCTGCCAGATGGAAGCAGTTCGTATTCTGAATACAAGACATGAGAGGGGTCAGCAATGATCTAGCTTGTCTTATTACAGTTTCCTCAAAGATTATTTGAAGGCTGGGCTGCTTTTGATTCTAATTACATACTACTTACTTGCTATGCTGTGTTTGTCATTTGTTCATTTTGGTAAACAAATGGCATCAATGGGTGGAAACAGGTAACTTTATAATGGGACCCTATGGAGCCAGCCTTGAGTGTTTCTCACTCTAGCCGGGTGTGCTGTTTACTAAATAGAGCTGGGGCAACTGGGAAGAATTTCTGCAGATGACAAAGCGCCCTCTCTTCCTCTGTATCCAGGCTCATCACCGACATGCGGTTCGCCCCCTTCTCCTGCCCGGAGCGCGGCTCCTGGATCCAGGGGAGTGAAGAGAAGGACCTGTCGCTGATGCTGCACGAGAGCCTGCAGCCGGCCGTGTGCCTCCACAAATACCCGCGCTCGCAGGTCGAGGTCAACGTGATGGTCCTGGAGAACAGCGGCTCGGTCCTGGCCCACGCCGTCACCTGCGCCTCGCTCGCCCTGGCGGACGCGGGGATCGAAATGTATGACCTGGTGCTGGGCTGTTCCATCCGTCAGGACGGCACCTCCTATGTGATCGACCCCACGTACGCGGAGGAGAACGCCAGCTGCCCGGGCCACGCGGAGAACCGGGGCCGCCTGACAGTCGCGTTCCTCCCCAGCTTGAACCAGATCTCCGGGCTGCAGTCGGACGGAGAGATGGAGGAGGAGACGCTGACGGCCGGGGTGCGCACCTGCATCGAGGGATGCTACAAACTGTACCCGGTCGTCCAGAAGACCCTAGCGAAGGCTGTGGCCAAGGGGGCTCTTCCACCCTCGGAGAGCTGAGAGACTGACCCCAGGAGCCTCCCACCTTCCATGTAACGATATACCGTTTTAAGGTAAACCGCAAGAAACCACAGTTCCTGTACCATAAGTTTTCCCTGTAATACCGTGCTCATGATATATTACGCCAGCGGGTTTTCAAAGTGTGGGGCGTGCCTCCCCTGGGGGGCGCGAGACAACTTGAGGGAAGGAGCGACATAAGGGGGGGAATCAGAGAAAATAAAATGCCCACCATGCTGCACAATGGCTTCACGACCTCCACTGCACAAATCAGCCAGGGGGCGGAGCTCCCGCAGTCTGGCTGCCTGTTGAGTACATCCATGGTTGAGGCGAGTGAGGAGCTGTCAGAGGAGAAACCTGCAGCTCCACGGAGAAGGAAATTGTGATTTTTAAAAAATGTGTGTTTCACAAATCCGATCGCAGTAGTTCTTTGTATGTACATCAAACACATATGCTTATGTTTTTGTATCTGTTGTGGTGCAGCTATTTCCGACCAATTCTACAACGTTTATGGGGCTGGGGAACTGTCTGTCCGTGCTGGCCAGCCTGGCAGCAGACACAGTCTATACCGGTTGAACGTGCAGAGAACGCAACATTTAGACTTGATACAAGATATTTGCAAAAAGAAGGTTAAAGATGTTTCAGGGCTCCAGACCAGAGTGCGCCTATTTACACACATTTTCCCACCTTAAAATCTGCCAGTGCGCCTAAATATTTGTATAACATGCACTGATGCACCTTGGGATGATTTGTAGCATCTCTCTCTCTCGCCACAGCGTGCCGTGCTGTCAATCTATCCCCCCTCATCATGCACACACACAAAGACAGGGAAATACACAAATAAAACGTTTTCAATTGCTTCTGAGTGCTTTAGACTTGAGCATAATCGTTTTACTTTGAAAATCCGCCTGGAAGTCGTATTGTTCTTATCGCTAGTGGAACACAGGACAGTCTGCAGCCAGCCAGCCAGCCAGATCCCTAACGTGACCAGCCAGACTCACTCGTACCGGACTTGCAGTCACAAACAGATGGAATTAAAATGTGTCAGATGGTGGTTTTGTATGCGGGAGACAAAGCTACGGCTTCACACACATGAGTGCTGGCTAACGTTAGGCTGGCTGGCATGACAATGATATCTTAGAGTCTAATTAGCATTGCTAACGTTAGCATCTCGCTAACTATAACTATCAAGCAAATTCTGGGAATAATAACATTGCCCAACATGTAATTCAAGATCGCTAATGTGTTGACAATATGACTGCTGTCCGTTAATGTTAGACCATCTAAAAGCAGCTATCTGGTATGGTTTTTCACTGCAATCATTACATACTGTTAGGCAAACTACAGATGACTAAATAAATGGTTAATGATAATTTAATGACAATAGCCAATGAGCTGCATTGAGTCATTCTGGTAAGAAATTCATAGTGCATCATGAGAACGGTATCCGAGATGAATCATTGTGTCCTTAAATGTGCTCCTAACTTTTTCAACTTATAGAGACACTGCATGAAATAGGCCACGCCCATCACGGGGGGAAAAGCTCCGTTAATTTCCACACACCAGCATCATTTTCCTTGAATTAAACATAGCTAAAAGCTGTTGTGTGGTGGGGCTGCGCAGACAACAAATGTAAAAAAATCGCCAGTTAAAGTTGTTTTGTACTCCCGAGCAAAACAAGGAAGCCATTGAGAATTGGCGAGAAGAAACGTGGATCTAGCTGTCAAGGAAGTAAGTTGGAGTGTTCATCTTCCGTATATACAATCTTTTTGTGCAACACGCAACCATGCACGCGACATAGGAGAACACCAGGATTGGAGGGGGGGTTTCTGTTTTCCCCCGTTTTGGGCGTGGTTTCTGAATGATGACGCGTTACGCAGTGTCTCTATAGGAGCATAATGTATTACGTCTTAAAATGTATTATTGCGGTGCCAAAAGGTGTGGGTGAAAAATGTGGGTGCACCTAAATCATGTGCTGGTGCACCTAAATTAAAAAGTACGGCGCACCGGTGCACCTAGTGTAAAAAGTGAGTCTGGAGCCCGCCTGTGTTTTAAAATATTAAAGAATAGGATAAAGATGTTTCCAACATTTTTGGAACTCATTTTTATGCCAGAGTGGAACATACAACAATAATAGTAATAATAATGGCAATAATAATTGGGGGAGGGGCACAGCTGTCTATATGTTCTCTGAGGGGAGGCTCCCACACTTTGAAAACCCCTGTGTTACGCAAGAGTCGCACGCCACTACAATGACTTCATAATGGAGGACCCTTGTGTAAATGTTCTCATATTAGTTTCAGTTCAATAAAGCGATATTTTTCTTGAAAACAAAATACTTGTTTGTGTTTCGATGGGCCATAGTACGTTTAATTAAAACAGGAGGGGGAGGTTTAATACATCATGATATTTTGGTAGATACGGTACCCTACTGTGACATTTCATATTGTTACCTCCTACCTCCCACATCAGATTTCTTCTAGGTTATAATGTACAGTCCTCCCTGTGACATCAGTCTATTTTTGTATGTCTGCCATCCATGTAGTCTTTTGATATGACTTATTTAACTGCATAGATCTTTGTTAATAGTATACTATTAAATAATGCACATAAATGCTATGTTCAACGCATCCTAAATTGGAACGATGCATTTGGTTGCTGAAGCTCAAAAATGAGCCTCACATTGAAAAGAAAAATACATGCAAGCGCTCACTTTTTCAATGACTGCATCAGTGGATAAATAGACACTAGATTCTGTCCCGTCATGCGTAGCCGCTGATTTGGGATCATTCCTGAATATGTTGTCGCCAAGTCTAATAACCTGTTAAAGACTCAATTTGTCTTATTCCAAATGAACACCTAATATAAATGTTTCAAGTGGACTTGGATCAAAAACAACACAGATTAGCTACAAAAACCGCGAGATATCATTTTACAAAGCTCTGCCAATACAGTCATTTTCAAACTGTCCATGACTAGCGCTGTCTGTTAGAAGCTTTCTGTATTTGTGTTTAAATGCTGTGTGTCTTCCGACGTCCGATTGCAGATCCGAAGATATGATAGCCACCGTTTCGAAGCAGTCTTTCCACAGCCTGTGCCGTATTGAGGAGAGGAGAAGCTTCCTAGTGCCGACAGGAACCTTTGGAGTTTGAGTATTTCATGACATGTTTTGCTTCCCAGGTGCGCTGGATTTGATGATTGGATCACTGTGCCGCCGTCTCCGTGTGACTGCATGTGTTGTTTGCTCGCTGCGTGCAAGCGGTGCACCATGATAGTGAGATCAAACGCACCCTGCTGTAAATTCAGCGCAGGCTGTGGAAAGACTGCTTTTAAACGTTGTTTCACGCAGCAGCATCATTTTAACAGCGCCGGTCAAATTACTGGCTTCAGTAGGGGGACTATCATATCTTCGGATCTGCAATCGGACGTGGGAGACGGGTAGGAGATCGTTTTGAACAGCCATCCCACCCCTTATTGCCGCTGAGAACACTATGTGACCCCAATACTGCACAAGTATATATGATATATACACTAAGTAGCCTACCTTAGGGTCAATTTGGGGCTAAACTAACTGTAGCCTACATAGCCCTAATGATTACATTGTGTTGCATGCAAAAGGAGTTTTTGTAGGCTATGTGTTTGTGCTGTATGGATGGATAGGTTGTTGCTATCATATTTTCCACCATAATCAAAATATGATTACAAAGTGAAAAATGCAACTAAGAATCAATAACATGTACTTATTAAATGTGTAATTATATAGGCTTAGCAATGCCTACTATTGGTAGGTTCATTGCATTTAAATCCCACCTCCAGTGACCGCTACCTTGCAAGGCAGCTGGGTTTGAGATCAGGACTATCACAAAATAAACCATCTGGCAGCAGTGTGACTGCACTGCACCTCATAAACAAATAGACCCTTCTCACGGGGGCCATTTTGTGTCGAGAAGCCAGGGTAAACACAGGTGCAAGCAAAACACTAATGAGGGTTTCCAACTTCCATGATTGGGATTTGGAAACCCTCATTAGTGTTTTGCTTGCACCTGTGTTTACCCTGGCTTCTCGACACAAAATGGCCCCCGTGAGAAGGGTCTATTCAGATCTCTTCTGAAAGCAGTGTGATTAAATAGGCTCCGAGTCACACCTGTGTTGCAGGTGAATCCAGGCAGGGAGGGGGGGGGGGTGCACAGCTGTGGGAGGAGTCATATATCACCTGGCACTGGCAACCAATCAGCCTAATCGTTGAGGTCACAAACAAACGATCAACATGACAGAACGCAGATGTAAGTTTACCTTTGCTTTACCTAACTTGCTAAATTATAGGCTATGTTTTGGACTTTCAACAATACCGTGTATGTGCCGCTATTGTAAAATGATCAAAGTGAAACTTAACCCTGCCAGCCAGCAATACAGCCTAATTCATTGTTTGACTTCAGTCACAGATGCTGAAACTCTTTCCTTAATAAAGGCCAGGGTTAAACTGGAACATCTCTTCAGATCAGCCTGGGAGTAAGTAGGCTAACGTTAATTTGTGGATTCAAATGTTATTATAAATGGGCAGTTAAGCTAATCTGGACCTACAGGCAGGTGGTGAGGGAAATGCGACTGGAGGGACGTCAGGTGACTGCCATGCAGGCTGCTAAACATTGGGACAACTTAAAAACCAAATACAAGGTAAAGAGAATCATGGCTGTTTGTGGATATTATGTTGTAGAAATAAAACTGGCTTACATTGGCTACCCTATAGGCCTTCTATTGTAGCCCATTTCTGACATCACCACACGGCCATTGGCAGGAAAATAACAGGTGATTGTAATAAATTCAACAGGTGATCACTCAAATGACAGCCAATGAATGAGCTGTGTGTATTGTAAAGCGCCATATTGGTAGGAAATGCATGTGACATCATACATAACCTACTACGAATATGGAAATGTAATGTGTGTAGTACACACTTGATTCACTTGTGACTGGTATAGATAGCCACAAGTTGAAGGGCTACTATAGATGGTATTCCCATGATGTCACAAGTATTTTCCTACCAATATGGCGCTAAAATACATAGAGCTCATTGGCTGTTTGTGTCATTTGATTGTAATCACCTGTTAATTGATTACAATCACCTGTTATTTTCCTACCAAGATGGCCGTGTGGTGATGTAATGGAATACTATCAATAGGCCTAACAGTTTGACTGTTATGTCACTGTGCTGCTGTGCATCCTACCCCCAGCTGCCCTCTGTTCTTCATGGTGTTCATAGGAGTTTCTCTGTTCTTCATGGTGTTCATAGGAGTTTCTCTGTTCTTCATGGTGTTCATAGGAGTTTCTCTGCTCTTCATGGTGTTCATAGGAGTTTCTCTGTTCTTCATGGTGTTCATAGGAGTTTCTCTGTTCTTCATGGTGTTCATAGGAGTTTCTGTTCTTCATGGTGTTCATAGGAGTTTCTCTGCTCTTCATGGTGTTCATAGGAGTTTCTCTGCTCTTCATGGTGTTCATAGGAGTTTCTCTGCTCTTCATGGTGTTCATAGGAGTTTCTGTTCTTCATGGTGTTCATAGGAGTTTCTCTGTTCTTCATGGTGTTCATAGGAGTTTCTGTTCTTCATGGTGTTCATAGGAGTTTCTCTGCTCTTCATGGTGTTCATAGGAGTTTCTCTGCTCTTCATGGTGTTCATAGGAGTTGAAGAGTCCCCTCACCGGCACAGGCAGGGACAGTGGTGAGGCAACAGCCTGGCTGTGGTTTGATGCCATGCATGAGGCGCTTACGGAACGGCCTTCCATGGAGCCTCCCACCCTTATTGCCTCGTGCTCGGTGCCAAACCATGGGCAGACTGCTGAAGCCTCATCCTCTGGATGGGAAGGACCTTCACAGACGAACCTCCTGCCTGGCACAGGTAGTAAGGAGGAGTCTTTGTCCTCCACCTGCTCCCAGGCGCAGAGGGGCGGGGCCTCCACCTGCTCCCAGGCAAAGAGGGGGCAGAGGGGTGGGGCCTCCACCTGCTCCCAGCCAAAGAGGGGTCAGAGGGGCGGGGCTGTTTGGGCCTTTCTCAAGGAGCAGACTGAAAAGGATGAAGTGAGGGATGCTGCTCTGTTTGAGCAAAATGAAAGATTTCTTGACCTTTTTGCTGAACTTGTTAAAAAAAATAAAAGTTAAAACTTGGAGGCCTGTTGTGTTAATTGAAAGAAGTCAAATACAAATTGCTGAATGAATGAGTATTGAGCAACACATCCTTCCTTTATATAAAAGGGAGCAATTGGCAATATCTCCGAAAATAGGGAAATAAATCATTTATCTGAGTAACTGTCTGTTTTGAAAACGATGAGGAGAAAGTATATAGATTTTTCTTTTGAAAGTGAGTAAAAGTAGAAAGTCTTAATTTGCTGATTTATGCATTTGATGTAGTCTGAAGTCCAACAGCAATATCAGGCTAAATTATTGAGTCTATGGCAGTGGCTCTCAACTGCTCTAGCCTCAGGAGGACCCGCATTTTTCCTTAGTCATTAAATCACGACCCAAATTTCAGATTGTTTTTTTCCACCACTCAGATTTATTTCACAAAAATAGTGCAGGAATACACAATGCCTTCATGCACTGTTCAAAACATGAAGTAAAGAAAAAAGTAACAAAATTGCAATTGGGGCTAAAAACCCAGAAAAATACTATTTTTTTATTTTTTTTAAGTTAAACTGGTGATGCTCATCAAGTTTCAAGAATCTGAATTATTTCACTAAAACAAGTCGAGACAATATTTGGGGGTATTTGGATTTTACCCAGAGGCGTCCGCGACCCACTTAAAACGGCCCCGCGACCCACATTTGGGTCCCGACCCACCAGTTGAGAAGCCCTGGTCTATGGGATCAAATAACAATCACCATCCCATAGGCTTCTAGGAATTAAGAGAAACTAAACAAGGAAACTGTGCGTCGGGGGGGGGAGGAGGGGGGGGGGGCTTCCAGGCTTGTTCGAGGGCCGAGGGGAGGCCCACAGTTTCAGACTTTGAAAACCTCTGGTTTAAGACAATAGAAAAATCATAGCAATTCACTGAATGTTGCATTTCCTCCACTTTCATCATTTAAATCCCACCTCCAGTGACTGCAGTGCGTCAAACCAATGCTGAGCTCTTCTGAATGTAATGTGTGATTCAATATGAGTCACACCTGTTTTGCAGGGGAATCTGGAGGGGGTACGCAGGCAGCTGTGACTGGTAGGATAGTTATTACTAATAACTATCCTAACTAATAACTTCTTGGCCTCGCCTGGCACTGCCAACCAATCATCTGTGTTCACCTGAAATCTTTCCGATCATCACCGGGTGTGTTCCATTTATAAAACCATCCAGCATAATTCAGCAAGGCATGTCAGTAAGGAGGAATGTGTCTGTGATGGAGGGAAAATAAATAAATAGAATACAGAATGCAGAGTGAACTATAATAATATGAAATGCATATTTATATATTTCATATCGACATACCCTAATGGATTGTCATCATTTCTGGAGCTTTTCAGCTCAGAAAGTAATGTGCGATTCAATATGAGCGATGCCGTTCAGTGGGGCAGGTTGTGCCATTTTTAAATGCAGGTGATGAAACATAGACATCACATTATATGATATTACATTCAGTCACATTAAGAGGTTTCACACAGAAATATCACATGTCGTTGTTATATAATAGTAGGTAACAGCAAAAATGAAGGAAACAGCAAAGTGTCTTCATTGGATGTGTGTAGTCACTATACAAGCTGGCAGCTGCTTCAGAGTTGCTTTAGACTCTAAACTCAGTGACACTCAACCCGAGGCTCTAGAGCTACCCTTTATGGGTAGTTGTGGCTCTTTTAAGTCCTACTTAAAATACATAAATACGAATATAAAACAACAAAAACAAAGGCAGGAAAGGGACTTTTTGTGGATTGCGGCTCTTTCAACAAACTTTGGTGTCAATGTGGCTCCTGAGTAGGGCTTAGAGTCTCCAAGTGTCTGGAGCTGGAGTATATATACAGTATAGAGGCAGCAGCCCCCTGATCTCAAGTTCTTAGCTGGCTGCCCCTCATGGCCAGAGAAGAGCCAGCACAGACACATTCGCTCAACTCAACAGGTGTTCATCCCACCCGAACATGTTGATGGGGATGCGCGGCGCCCTCTTGTGGACGAGCAGGGTGGCGACGCCCTTCACGTCCCTCAGCCTGTCGGAGTCAAAGTCCACCAGGAGCTTCCTCACTCCATGCCGCACGGGAGTGAAGGAGAAACTGACCTGCATCGTCTGACCGGGGGCAATATCACCACTGAGAGAGGGAGAGACAGGCAGAGAGAGAGGAGATAGGAGAGAAGAAGGAGAGACATACATGCTTATTGAGGTTGTTTGGATATGAAACACTGAGACTGAGAGCTTCTTGGGAAATAGGAGGTGAAGAAGGAGATGATGAAATTGAGGATGGAGAGAGGGATAAGGATGCAGGAAGAAGGATGGAAGAGCGATCAGTGGCATCCTCTAGTTGTCCTCCACCAAAGGGGGAACTGTTAGTGACACTGTAATGTCGACTTTCTGCTGCTAGGGGGCAGCATTGACAATGAATCAGTGGTAAAGCAGGAATCACTGACTGACCCAAGGGTGGAACTACATCACTGATGGGGGAGCCGAAATGTTTGCATGAATGAATGAATGAATGAAAATTTTATTTACGTGTCAGGACAATTTACATGACCCATCCCACATGGGATTATCAGACACATCAACATACAGTTATTTCCATATCTATTACGGTGCTTGAACAATACAAAACCGTACAAACACACACACAGCAGCACGCGGCATCAGCAGCAAAACACAGATTTAACTACAATGTGTATTAAGTAAAATATATGAATTATCTATCATATGTCATCTTTTTCCTCCTATCCCACGCATGAGAGATATATTCGGAAAAAGCAAAGATGTTATCAAAAAGAAATTCAAGTATGGCACCTTCTTCAAAATCTAACAGGTTTAACTCAGGGGAGTGAACTTTTTTAAATAGTATATCTCTATATATATTTGCATGTTTATTGTCGTGTGTATACTCAGGGGTTAAATAGGATTGGAAGGTGGGGCATACTCAGGGGTTAAAGAGGATTGGCAGGTGTGTGTAAGTGTGTTTAAACTGTGTTTAAATTGAAATGTATAGTTGATCATTTGACTACTCTAACATTAAGGTGGACAACAGGCACTAGATGGCATTTTAGATCTTAATAGGCCAGATCTGACCTTCATGTCTATCTAATGGCTGGACGTACAGTATGTATATGGACACAGTGAAAAGCACAGTTTGTGTAATGATGTGAATAGTTCCTTCACCCCCCCCCCCAGCCACAGGTGAGTCAGCCACAGATGAGTCAGCCACAGGTGAGTGTGACTGACTCAGAACTTACCGAACAGGGATCTCAGTGGCAGAGAGCAGGCCCGCCCCCTCCACAGTGAACACGCCTCCTCTCAGCTGGACTGGCAGAGGGTTGGTGAAGGACATGTGGGCCGTCACTTGTTGGTAGACAACCGCCTTGCCAGACACCTGGAGCGGGAGGAGAAAGCTCTAGATCAGTCATTCAGACACCTGGAGCGGGAGGAGAGAGCTCTAGATCAGTCATTCAGACACCTGGAGCGGGAGGAGAGAGCTCTAGATCAGTCATTCAGACACCTGGAGCGGGAGGAGAGAGCTCTAGATCAGTCATTCAGACACCTGGAGCGGGAGGAGAGAGCTCTAGATCAGTCATTCAGACACCTGGAGCAGGACGAGAGAGCTCTAGATCAGTCAATCCCAAAGACTCAGGAGCCACAGGTAGGGCACAGGAGATTTCTCTGGGTCGCCAAATAAATGAGCAGAAATTGTTCCATGGTCTTTTATTTAAAATGTGTATTGTTTTACTGATGAGAGGAAGTTAAACAATGAGATGGCCTGTTAACTCAGCCTACATGTGTAAAGTATGTTTTCAGTAACACATACATAAAACAAAGTTGTGAATTATCAAACACATATTTCTTCAAAATTGCTGGTTTACAGTACCTATTCAAGATAAGGTGATGCGGAAATAGCAGTAAAATAGTCAGGGACATTCATTTATGCACAAATTTGCTCTTCTCACGATTTATAATAGATAAGACCTGGGTCGTGATGGGTTTTGTCCTTTGTAAAAAATGGGTCCCCAGATTTTTAATTTGTATTTATTTTATTATACTGTATATATTTTTTGGGGGGCACTGCTGTAGACGGGCTTCTAAACATCTGTCATTCGACACCTATAAAGGCTGAGCCCATAAAACCAACCACACTATCTGGGCATGCTCAGTGTGCACCCACCTGGACCTGCACTTCAGGCATGCTCAGTGGGATGTCGACCTTGTCCATGAGGGGCTCGTTCTGTCCGGAGGCCTCAAGCATGGCGTTCACCCTGATCACATGGTGCTCCGAGACGCACGCCGCGTATTGGTCGTAACGCAGACGCAGCACCTCTCTGTGGGCTAAACACACACGCACGCACGCACACGCACATGCACACACACACACACACACACACACACACACACACACACACACACACACACACCATGATTAGGACAACAAACAGAACAGTACATCAGCTTGAACGTGTGCTGTTGGTGTTACAGAAGGAAAAGGTTGAATGTGCCCTTTATGAGAGAGGGCACAGTGACGTTAGAGAGAAACTTGGACTGACCAAGTCCAAGTCTCAGGCAAAGCTTACTTTTGTCAGCTGGCACAATGATGCTGGCTGTGCGCCTCTGGCACTCCCCCCGGTGGAGAGAGTTGTAAGTCACAGCCTTGGACAACATGGTCAGCCGAGCGGTGGTGTCTTTCCCTCCAACATTCTTCACCTAGAGACAGAAATGTTTGCATGACTGTGGGTGGATGGATGGATGAGTGGCAGTTATAGTCATTATAGTCAGCCAGGCCATGAAGCAATGTAGTCCACGGGGCAGACCAGATTCCGGTGCCACTCGAGGTGGCAAAACTTGCTTATGATTTTTGATATGTTACATGTCTGTAGATGATATTTTGGTATGATAAACCATTCCTGAGTGGTAGCTGTGACACAGTTACCAGCTCGT
>NC_139636.1:29809069-29826569 GCF_964638095.1 Poromitra crassiceps
AGTGTGAGTCGTCCTACCAGCTGCTGTCTCTGGCCCCCAGGTTCTCTAGTTTCTCGTTGTACAGGACATCTAAGGAGAGGTTCCCATCCGTGTCGTGGGCAGAGGAGAAGTTGGTGATGCAGCGTGTTGGGATGCCCAAACAACGCAGCACTGTGAAGACAACAGGCATTATTAGACTGGGTCACTTCCTTCCTTCCTCTGGTGCTACAGGCTTTCATTGTTGTTATATAGAGCCTCACCTGTGCAGGCCACACCAGCGAACACCCAGCACTGGCCATATTTGACTTTCTTGCCGCCGGCCTTGCTCCAGCGCTGGAGGATGGGCACGCTGCCGGTCCACTTGCTGGGTCTGACTCCGCCTGAGTATGGCTCCGCCCATTTACCCTCCAGCACGCCGTGGTCACCGTTAGAGTTCACCTGGACACGGTGAGGTTGTGATGCAGAGTTAACATGCTGCCACACAGCTCAGGTTTGAATATGAAAGAGACGATGCTATTGGTTTAAAGGAACAGTTCACCCAAAAGTCATCATCTACTCACCCTCTTGCCAGTTGAATACACAGGTGAGGTTTGTCCATTATAACACACAGGGAGAATGAGAACACAAGTGGAGAGAAAACCAGTCACCACTGGCCACAGGTACAGGACAACTTGTCTGCGTCCAGACTCTCGAATCTGCCCAGTTGAGTTTGGCTGCTTCTGGTCTGGCATTGCTGGCCGGCCTGCTGGCCTCGTATTGGGTGATCATAAACTCGTGTGACTTGGGCAGAGAAAGCAGCAAACGACAAGGCAAACTGGGAGCCTTGCTCAAAGAGAGCGTTGAAAAAACCCTCCAACAGGTTGAGCAGGTAAGCTAGCTTAGCCTCTTCAGTGGCATATCGAGTAGGTTGAGCATCAAACGCTAACTGACACTGTCTGGGTCAGGAACTGACTAGGGGTGTCACAATATATCGTCCCACGAAATTTCGCGATAGTAAAACGTCACGATATGTATCGTTGAGATGAAATCTCATATCGCAATTTTTTTTTTTTTTTTTTTTTTTTTTTTTTTTAAATAGACTAAGAAACGTCTTTGTTTGTTGAAGTTCAATGTGTGGAAAGTAGTTCAGTTGAACAAGTCTCTGAAGAGACACATGAGAAGTTATACAGGAGAGAAACCATTCAATTGAGTTTCTGGCAAAACTGTTTACTTGACAGGAAAAACTGAAGCATAAAAAATAGACTAAGAAAAGTCTTGTTGTTTGAGTTTGAAGAAAAACTGAAGATGCATAATGAGAATATACTGCTGAGAAACCTTTTAGTTCAAAGTAAATCTAAGTGACGGTGTAACTCATTCTATTTCAAGATAAGCCTTATCTCCAATCTCATGTTTTTTCTAGTTGTTATTGTAATAACAATTTCCCACAACAGCATGTTTTGTATTTGTGCATTTCAAATAAAATACTACTTTTCCAGTCATATATTGTCATTATTCAAGTTTAAAAAAATATTGTTAAAATCGTATCGTATCGTATCGTTATCGTGAACCCAGTATCGTGATACATATCGTATCGTGAACTGAGTGTATCGTGACACCCCTAGAACTGACAGCAAGAATTTGGGTCCCCAGAATACTTAGTTGGCGAGGGAATGTGGGGTTCAGGGCAGGGTAGTGGCAGCAGGACCATTGACGATTTATGACATCATCAATCATCAAGGATGACATTATCATAAATGATCACATCATCACTGTCGACATCATCACTGTGGCATCATCAATGTTGACATCCTTGGTGACGTCTTCATCAGTGGTGACATCATCTAACATAGGAAGTGCGCTGAAGAGTAATAACAACTAATGCCGCCGCCTGCTATCGAAGCTGTTTTAAATTGATTAAAATTACCAAGTACTTTGAAATCTGAACGGCACCCTGCTTGAAGGCATTTATTCAAAGGGGAGATGTTGTTGTTGTTGTTGTGGTGGTGGAGTAACTAACATGGACTTCCGGTCTCTGGTGATTGGTTAGGGGAAATGGAATTCACCCTCATATAAATGTGTTAAACAGAGGGCAATCTCAGACTCGAGCATGGAAATGAGTTACAGCACAACTGAAGGGGAATGTTTTTCTCCCTGTGTGTTATATATGGACAAACTTTACCTGTGTTTCACCTGGCATGAGGGCGAGTAGAGTCAGTGATGACAGAATGTTCATTTTTGCGTGAACTGTTCCTTTTAGCATGGAGGGGCAGAGATCTTCACCATGGCAGTGACGGTCCTGCTGACGTAGACCGGGTCACATCTCTGCTTAGCGTCCATTTCTGAGTTCCTCAGAGCCGCGTTGGAGTTGTCCAGGATCTCCAAACAGATGTCCATCACATGGTCCTCAAACTGAGAGAGAGAGAGAGAGAGAGACAGAGAGACAGAGAGAGAGAGAGAGAGAGAGAGAGAGAGAGAGAGAGAGAGAGAGAGAGATGATGGATTATTTGTTGAGACTTCAGCCAGATTTCCCATGCAGGTCATGTGTGTGTGTTATTCTGGTCACCTCTCTGTTTGGTCCCTCCCACCTGTCTACCTGCCTGCCTGGCACCTCTCTGCATCCTGCCTGCTTGTCTCCTGTCCTGTGAAGGGACAAGCCCTTGTTTGTGCGGTCTGCCTACATTCTGACACCTCCCGTCTAGAAGTGTCCTGACCACCGCTGGCAGCCTGAGTCTCCACTGTCACACCACTGTGACAATTCACACAGGCCACCCACCCACCAGCCTGGCAGGCACCAAGATACTTGTCCCATTCATACATTCATAGATACGCACGTATGCACGCACACACGCACGGACGCACGGACGCAAGCACCAGTCTGCAGGTCTGCTCATCAGCTCATCTTACTTGTATAGTTGAGCTATCTTTTTAAGCTGTTGTAAACTTGAAGTGTAAGAATTGTACTAACTTTATCAAATATTAGTTTACACCCTTTTGTCAGTGAGTAAATTGGCCCACTTTTTAGTTTATAGACGTTTAGGTATACTAAGTTGGGTGAGTCTACAGCTGTATAATGTTAGTTTGTGTTAGTTTGTGGTTGACTCACATGAATACTAAAAGTACGCAAAGGTATATTTTAACTTCTTATGACTTAATTAGATCACTTTTAATTAGACCACTTTAGGTTGATTAAAGCAGTGTTGTAGCTGAGTCACTATATCTCCAGTCTGAGTCGAGTCTTGAGTCCCCGGTGTTCCAGTCCAAGTCCAATAACACTGGATTAACAATACTACTAGTGTCACATAAGCCTAAGTATGGCCTACTCTCGTCTCTACACCTTTTACAAGCAATTTTTAAAACTATAATAAAACCATACTCTATTTGTGTAAAACAATCCAACCTGTGTGTGTAGGTGTGTGCATGCATGTGTGTGTGTGTGTGTGTGTGTGTGTGTGTGTGTGTGTGTGTGTGTGTGAGTGTGTAGGTGTGTGCATGCATGTGTGTGTGTGTGTGTGAGTGTGTAGGTGTGTGCATGCATGTGTGTGTGCGTGCGTACCTGTCCAAAGTTCCATGGAAGGGTGGCGATGGAATCCCAGGTTCCCAGGTAGATTGTTCCGTCTTCATTCATAACATACTCCTGGAGGAGACTTTCATCAGGGAGGTACACAGCGTCATCTGGTACACACACACACACATACACACATGCACACACACACACACACACACACACACACACACACACACACACACACACACACACACACACACGCATGCACACGTACACACACACACAAAGAGGACAGTGAGCATGTGTAACCGAGTTGAATCAGCGCGGATTCCTCGTGAGTCCTGAGTGGTAGCGAGTGGATTGGTTAAACTCACTCCCCAGGTATAAAGGCATGTTAATCAGCTCCGCCAAGGGAGCTAGCTCTCTTGGTGTTGCGGTTAACATGCTGGACTCCCAAGCCGAGGGTCGGCAGTTCGAATCCACCCCTGGACAAGCCCTTAACATGGGTTGCTGCAAGTACCACCTACACAACGCCGTTACACATGCTGATCGATCATTAATGTAACACTGATGCAGAAGTTTGTCTCTCATTGGTGTCCCATCACATCACATCACATCACATCCATAAGTGGAAGCGCCAACGCCATCATAAATTTGTGAGGGTCAAGATGCCAGAACAGCTTCAGTGTTTGGACCCTTATTAAAAGAACATGACGTTCTGCGAGAAATGCCTTCGTTTGGTGTTTTGATGATGGCGGTGGAAAACGGCGCCTCAGACAGAACCTTCCATCACAGCTGAGTTGTGGCGAGATGTGGTGACTGGTACTCAGCACGTGCTTTGCATCTTTGACATTGTTTTCATTGTGTCACATTAGTGCTATCTCTCAGGCATTGAGGCCCTATTGGACCTCAAAATGATGCTTGTGTATCATGTATTTGAAGGCATTTGAAAACCAGCAGCATAGTAAAGTAATCATAAAGACACAGCAAGAATAGCCATGTGTGTGCAGCCATGCCTTTGTACCTTTGCACCAGGGGTTGAAGAGCAGGTAGAACTTGTGGGAGTCACTCTTCTCTAGAATGCGACCGTCCTGTGACATCATCAGCACGGCCAGGCGGTACTGGCCAATGAGAGCATCGGCCGGACTGTGCACGGTCAGCAGCACTTCGCCCTGCACCTCCTGCTGGCCGAACCACCACGTGTCACCGGCCCCACGCTCCGTCTGAACCTTGATCACAACCTGGTCCTTCTTACCTGAGGAGACAGATGGTGGGATGAGATCAGAGAAATTATTAAAATGATAGTTCATCCATCCATCTTATTACTGAAATGAGAATATGTTGTGAACATGCACTGTGAAAACCTCACACATTACGAAAAACAACAACAACAACAACAACAACAACAACAACAACAATAATGATAATAATAATAATAATACATTTAAATAAATAATATGTTCAAATAACAACTTAGAATGTCCTGAGACCTACCAAAAAGAAAAGGGGAAAGATAAATAGTTTTGGTCTGAGTGAAATGTTCTATGGTCTCTCATGATCCTGAATAGCTGAATCACTTGGTTTGTCCAAATACAACTCTTCTTAAAAGAGGTTTGACTAAACGTCTATGAGGAAATGGATGGAGAATTCACTTCCTCAGGTCCCATGGGCAATCTCACGATGGCGAGACTTAGACTTGACCCTTTTCACAGCAACCATTTTGAGGTGGTAAAGCAGGAAGCAAAGCACGTGTAACCAATACCAATACGGTCTCCATGTCTCCAAACTGCATTCTACTGCATGTAGTACACTGACTTCAAACAAAACCAACCAACTCTTTAAAGTGGACTTGGCGACTGTGATCCTGAGCTCGCGCTGTGGCACGCATGCAGGAACTGATGCAAACGGAACACCCGTGTATGGTTGTGACATGTGTAACATGTCTGTCGCCTTTGGGAGGCGACAGACATGTTACTGGCCTGCTTTCGCCTGACCAAAAATAAGTTAATTTTGAGATGTGAGATGTGAGATATCAGTCAGCTCTATTTGTCACAAAATACATCTTAACCCGTGTAGATAAAGTCCCCTCCACTGGCATTGGTTACCTCCACTGTCAATCAAATGTCCACCCCTCTACAGGAGGTCTCATACCTGAACCTTTTCGACACTTTTGGGTGAGCTCTACTCACCCAGGTGCAGCACCAGTGCCAGGTGGTGTTTAGGGGGCAGAGAGTCAGATATCTCCAGCGTTATGGAGAAGGGCTGCCCCCTGCGGACGATCAAGCGCTCCCGATCAATCTCCCTGGTGCGGTGAGCCTGGTTGTTCACACGGCTTCTCAGATCCACAGCGACAATCACACCTGACAGAGCAAACAGACACATTCAAGTGGGCTGCATTGTTATTCATTAAATATTGGGTGCTGCACTTAGCTTGACTTAGCTTGACTTAGTAAGGTGCTGCACTTAGCTTGACACAAGGTGCTGTACTTAGCTTGACTTAGCTTGACTTAGTAAGGTGCTGCACTTAGCTTGACACAAGGTGCTGCACTTAGCTTGACTTAGCTTGACTTAGTAAGGTGCTGCACTTAGCTTGACTTAGCTTGACTTAGCTTGACTTAGTAAGGTGCTGCACTTAGCTTGACACAAGGTGCTGTACTTAGCTTGACTTAGCTTGACTTAGTAAGGTGCTGCACTTAGCTTGACACAAGGTGCTGCACTTAGCTTGACTTGGCTTGACTTAGCTTGACTTAGTAAGGTGCTGCACTTAGCTTGACTTGGCTTGACTTAGCTTGACTTAGTAAGGTGCTGCACTTAGCTTGACACAATTTCATTTTGTATATCAGACAAAGCTGTATTATTATTATACACATCAATTACTTCAATCCTGATTTCAATATGTTTCGATTGCTCGGCCAGCTTGATTTTGTATTCCTGATCTAATAATGGGGGTCGATACAGCATAGTACCGCAATATTTTGTGCGGCAAGATACACAAAGCCAAGTATCACGATATTTTATGAATTGTCAGGTACAGTAGATGCAACATTGATAACAGGTTTTCATGATGGTGTTTCTGTTTGCCTGACCATCCCATTTTGCTGTAATAAAAATGATTGAAGTGAGATGAACAGACTGGAAACTTGACCCTATTAAATAAAACAGATGTTGACAAAGTTTTATCCTTTGGGGACATCGATTGCCGTTGAAAAAAGGTAATAAATCACAACATTTTAAAAATTGCAATGATATTCTATTGTGACTTAAGTATTGTGATATGGTATCATGGAGCCTCTGGTGAATCCCACAGCGATCTAATAGACTGAATAACTGTCCTGGTATTTGTCGATGGAATTAGGTTGGGTCATATCACAACATTTTTTCCACAGATATCACAATCAGCTGCAGCATTTAGCAACATTTGTAATATGGACCAAAGACAGAGAGAGCAAGAGACAGACAGACAGACAGACAGACAGACAGACAGACAGACAGACAGACAGACAGACAGAGAGACAGACAGACAGAGAGACAGACAGAGAGAGCAAGAGACAGAGAGACAGACAGACAGACAGACAGACAGACAGACAGAGAGACAGACAGACAGACAGACAGACAGAGCAAGAGACAGAGAGACAGAGAGACAGACAGACAGTGAGACATAGATAAATAGAGATAGATAGATAGATATAGTGTAACAGCTGAATTATTTTATTATTAACAGCAGAATTAATTATTTTACAGAGTATGCCATATGCTCTGAGTGAACTTTTATCTTCCATTTGCCCTGGTGTTTGTTTCGTTGTGTCAAAGTCAAGCTGCTGTGTGGCTGTGTGAGATGTCAGAGCATGTAAGCACTTCCTCTCACACATGGAGTTGAGAGAGGTGTTTACACAGACGCTTTAGATGAACTCTGGTAGAAGCGAATACCATGTACATTAAAACTAAAGTATTGCTTCTGCAGGGAGGAGATGTTTATTCCTATATATTCATGTTCGAGCCAAGGCTCGGGGTGGGTGTGTGTGTGTGTATAGAATAGATGGATAGATAGATAGATAGATAGATAGATAGATAGATAACAACACTTACCATTGTGGTTAGCCATTGCAGTCTAAAGTCTCGTTTTCTTGCCCTTCTATAAAATGTTGCACTGGCCCTTTACGTCTCGGTCTGAGCGCTCTGAAGAGTCTTCAGAAAGTCGTCATGTTGAAGCCCTGCATTTATACAACACAAGACAAGCCCCTCCCACCTCTGACACACACACACCCACACACAGACACACACACACACACACACACACACACACACACACACACACACATAGACACACACACATACAGACACACACACCCCAATACACTCACACTCCCATCCACCACCCTCGCTGACCTCTGACATCACATGTGACTCGTCCAGTTCCTCTGAAAGTGTGTGTAGTGTGTTACCGTAAGTGTGTCTGCAATCGCATTATGTGTGTGTGTGTGTGTGTGTGTGTGTGTGTGTGTGTGTGTGTATGTGTGTGTACCGTAAGTGTGTCTGCATTACAGTATGTGTGTGTTTGGATGAAGTAACAGTATCTCTGCCCACTTCAATATTTACCTTCCAGACAAAAGTAAGACTAAAGCCAAACCATTTACTACAGTGTGTCAGCTAGCACACAAGTGTGTGTGTGAGTTTGTGTGCATGCATGCACGTGTGTGTGTGTGCGTGTGTGTGTGTGTGTGTGTGTGTGAAGATGTGAAGTGTGTGTAACTGTCTTCCCCCTCTCATCCAAGCTCAGACACTGGGGACTTTGTTACTGTATATGGTATGGAGGGCAGGCTGTGGAAGCGGTACTGTGTGTCTGTTTACGTGAACGCTTACACGTGTGTGTGTGCGTGCGTGTGTGTGTGTGTGTGTGTGTGTTAAGTGTAGCAATAGCAATAGCCTCTGCTACAGTAAACAGAGTAATGGAATTTGGAATTTGAGTAGTGGATTTCCTGTACTGTGTACCTTTGGATAATCTGTAATTCATTTCAATGCCTGCTGCTTTGTAACAGTTTATTTTATTTTATTTAAGCTTTATTATTGAACCTTTATTCATACAGGGGAGAGCTCTTGAGAGCAAGCTCTCATTTTGAAGGAAGCCCTGTTACAATGAAGACATTTACAGCAGTTACATAACAGACAGATGAAAATAGACAACATGGAAAAACAAGGAGGTAAAAAAACAAGTCAGATAAAACAAGAGCATTCTTTATGTAAAGTGTCCTGGAGGAGCATTCTGAAAGGTCTCGGGGGGATCAGCTGATTCAGTTGTAAAGTGTTCTGTAGCAAGTTCCATGTGAATCGGCGAGTGCTGTCTGGATGATGATAGTCTGTGTGCGGGCCGGGCAGATCAGGAAGTGAAACGAAACGGTTTACGGCAGCCACTTCGGCCATAACCAAAAAATTAGAAAATTAATTTCAAACAAACTGTTAGAAAAACAACGAGAGATGTTGGTGAGAGTATAAAGCCCTTTGAAGTAGCGAGGAAAGCCGTCCTTCTTGTTTTGGGTCTGTTGCTAGTGTCGAGGGAAAAAGTCTTTGGCCTCCAAGAGAAATGGTCTTGAAAGGCAGGCAAGGCATATGACAACCTATATACAGATGCATCGTTTTCATAGAAGATAAAAGTCGTCAAATCGTGTCCAAGTTTCTCAGCGTGTGGTTTATTTCTAAGTTGCATGAAGTTACAGCGATAGAATAGACAGGTGAAGAACAGTGGTGAGAGTATATGAGAGCTGTGAGGTAGTGGAGTGCATGGAGGATAGAGAACAGTGGCCACCTCTCCATTCAGTGATGTTGACTATATAGCTTTGTCAGAGGCAAAACAACCAGCCTCATCATCCTGTTTCCCAACCTCCTCCTCCAAGGTGACCTTAACCCCACGACCAGCTTGAGAACATCGCCTGTCTCACTCTCGTCCATAATTAGCCAATATCCAAAAATCATACTTCAATATCTAGAACAACATCCTCTCATGAGGTTAATGCACCCAGGCCTGTGTTTTAGCCCTCATTATCCCATGTTTAACATCCGGCGCTTCCGAGAAACGGCCACCAGTGTGTTCAAAAGTTCAAATCCCTCTACACTAGGCAAAGCGAAACGGTTTACGGCAGCTGTAAACCGTTGCTAGGCAGAGCGAAACGGTTTACGGCCGTAGCAACAGACCCAAAACAGCTTTCCTCTCTACTTTCTGCTCTCGCGAACATCTCTCGTTATATTCTAACAGTTTGTTTGAAAGTCATTTTGTGGTTATGGCCGAAGTGGCTGCCGTAAATCGTTTCGTTTCACTTCCTGATCTGCCCGGCCCGCACACAGACTATAATCATCAAGACAACACTGGCCGATTCACTCGGCATTGGTCTCATCTACTATTAGAGGTAAGATATGAGGCATCGATATTACATTTAGACTGTTTAATAACAATCGAAAATCTTGCTCGTAGTTACTTTAACGAAACACGCCCTGACACTAAATTGGCCGTAACTCATTAACCGTTGCTCGAATCCTGCCAATTTTTTGGGGCGGGCTTGGTATAAAACAAGTTTAGACCAGCGTGATGCTGAGTTGAGGAATGCTGGGATAGTCATGTTTCGGGAAAACGGTGTGTGTGTGACCTCAGCCGCCTCCTGCAGCCTCACAGC
This sequence comes from Poromitra crassiceps, assembly GCF_964638095.1. Classification (NCBI taxonomy): domain Eukaryota; kingdom Metazoa; phylum Chordata; class Actinopteri; order Beryciformes; family Melamphaidae; genus Poromitra; species Poromitra crassiceps. The sequence goes on from NC_139636.1 coordinate 29,819,195, forward strand.
AAACTGTTAATACAGTGACGCACTGCAGGGCAGGGCAGCCATGTTCACTGCACTTTCCCAGAGTCGAGACATTACATTCTATCTTTTTGTATGGCTACACACACACACACACACACACACACACACACACACACACACACACACACACACACAGTATATACATCAATTTACCTGTTTAACGGTTAATGTTAACCCCATAGAAGCTTTGATTACCATTCATCTCCCTGAAGCTAATATTCGGCACAGACAACATTTCACATAAATGTCTTATTGGGTAAAATGATCAAGTGATGACATTTTTTCAAAGGCCAACTTCACTGTGACATCATAATGTTCTGCTAACCACTAGCTGAGGCTGTGACATCATAATGTTTTGCTAACCACTAGCTGAGGCTGTGACATCATAATGTTTTGCTAACCACTAGCTGAGGCTGTGACATCATAATGTTTTGCTAACCGCTAGCTGAGGCTGTGACATCATAATGTTTTGCTAACCACTAGCTGAGGCTGTGACATCATAATGTTTTGCTAACCGCTAGCTGAGGCTGTGACATCATAATGTTTTGCTAACCGCTAGCTGAGGCTGTGACATCATAATGTTTTGCTAACCGCTAGCTGAGGCTGTGACATCATAATGTTTTGCTAACCGCTAGCTGAGGCTGTGACATCATAATGTTTTGCTAACCACTAGCTGAGGCTGTGACATCATAATGTTTTGCTAACCACTAGCTGAGGCTGTGACATCATAATGTTTTGCTAACCGCTAGCTGAGGCTGTGACATCATAATGTTTTGCTAACCGCTAGCTGAGGCTGTGACATCATAATGTTTTGCTAACCGCTAGCTGAGGCTGTGACATCATAATGTTTTGCTAACCGCTAGCTGAGGCTGTGACATCATAATGTTTTGCTAACCGCTAGCTGAGGCTGTGACATCATAATGTTTTGCTAACCACTAGCTGAGGCTGTGACATCATAATGTTTTGCTAACCACTAGCTGAGGCTGTGACATCATAATGTTTTGCTAACCACTAGCTGAGGCTGTGACATCATAATGTTTTGCTAACCACTAGCTGAGGCTGTGACATCATAATGTTTTGCTAACCACTAGCTGAGGCTGTGACATCATAATGTTTTGCTAACCGCTAGCTGAGGAAACCATCTTGGGTCATTTGACCAAAAAACGTGCAAGTGCCGTCACTTTTTCAGACACCAAAATCCTTTACATGGACCTAATAATGACATGAATGATCTTGATTTGGAACCCAGCCAAGATCCTTGTATGAGTCCACCCTGTTCACTTCCTCTTCCTGGATGACAGCCAGCACAGGGGTGCTGATAGTGAGCTTGGTGATAGCATAGACATATATAAAGGCTAGATGGCTTACCCGCGCTGCCGGTCAATGGAGAGCGACGTCGTCGCATGGTGGCCATCTTGCTACGGCACCACAGCTTTATATATATCTATGGGTTAAAAAAACGCTAACATTTTATTATTATTTTTGGCTCCAAATTACACCAAACTTAAACTGAAGCATCATCATCATGAGATGAATTCACGCACCTAGTTTCATGCAGTTTCATCCATTTTGCTAGGAGCTATGAGCATCTGTTGTTGGGTTAGTATTATCACATCAGATGATCATAACTCCTAGGGAAATGGATGAAATTGCATGAAACTTTGTGCCTGAATCCCTCTCATGGCATAGATGCTTCGGTATAATTCTGGTGTAATTTGGAGCCCATCAAAAATATAGTGTTTTTAGTGTTTTTTTTTGTTGTTGCCATATCTCGGGAACGGAATATGCTTGTAATAAACCAAACCGTTTGTAAATCCGTCAAGATTTCAGCAAGTTATGAGTATTTTTGTCTGTGCACCCTCCAACAGCTACCAGAGAAGTACCAGAAAGCCTGCCGTAGCAAGATGGCGGCGCTTCAACGACGCTGGTGACTCCGCCTTAAGCCATCTAGCCTTATATATGTCTATGGGTGATAGACCCTTCTCACGGGGGCCATTTTGTGTCGAGAAGCCAGGGTAAACACAGGTGCAAGCAAAACACTAATGAGGGTTTCCAACTTCCATGATTGGGATTTGGAAACCCTCATTAGTGTTTTGCTTGCACCTGTGTTTACCCTGGCTTCTCGACACAAAATGGCCCCCGTGAGAAGGGTCTATTGCAGGGGTGGGCAATTATTTTTCATGGGGGGCCACATGAGAAATCCAGATTGTTGCTGGGGGCCGAACAAATATTGTCATGCCGTAACCCAGGAACTTTGATGATAGAGAGGACCACAAGACAATGTCCTCGCTACCAGAGGGCCAGATTTTGCTGAGCGTTGGGGGCCGAATGGCGCCGGCGCAAATTTTTGGGGGGCATTTGAAGTCAGGTTTAGAGGAATACCTCATTTTAAATTAACAGTTGTGATGTCATTATTCAGTCTTAAACACCAATATTTGATCCTTTTCTCACTCACTCCTATGTCATTAACTTTTTTGACCACCTGCCAATATGGCTGCTATATTTTATAGTTACCAGCCAATTAGAATTTCCACTAGCCAAAATGTTTTTCTTTAAATAAACCAGAATATGAGTGTGTTAATTTAAGCATAAGTATCAGTAAGTGGCCCGGGATTCTCAAAGCCTGTGTTGAGGGTCACACAAACAAAAATGCACTCTTGAAGCTAAATAAATCCAAAACCAACAAGTTAATTATTTCCATTTTTACTTCAAAGTAGAACAGTCATTTCTTACACATGCGATTACTTTTAGCCTTTTAGTCATAAAGATTATTGAAAGATATTCCATACCAGACTGAAATGTTATAACAGAAGTGGAGTATTGGCCAGAATGACATGAACATTTGGACACTTATTCAGCGGGTACCTTGCATGTTGCATTCAGGTGCACTGTAAAAAAAAAAAAAAAAAATTTTTTTTTTTTGCAATTCCAGTGCGGGCCGCACAGGGGGCGCTCGCGGGCCGCATGTGGCCCGCGGGCCGCCTTTTGCCCAGGTCTGGTCTATTGTCATTGCACCATGTGATGAAGCTCCCTATAAGAGTCCTCTGTTACTCCTCTGTGAAAATAGTCTCTCAGTCAGGGGTGTCAAACATACGGCCCGGGGGCCAGAACCGGCCCGGGGGCCAGAACCGGCCCGGGGGCCAGAACCGGCCTGCCAAAGGGTCCAATCCAGCCCACAGGATGACTTTCCGCCTGCTACATGTCAGAATTGCACTGAGAAATCTATTAATTCAATGTGATGTGATGTGATGTGATGTGATGTGATGTGATGCACTAGTGAAGATGAAGAGGTAGCAGGTTTCAGAAGCAAGTTCAATATGAAGTAGCCTATTCATGTTTTCTGTATTCATCATCACTAAATGCTAAACTCTTTTCAGGAGTTTTGACTATAGAGCATTGCACAGTTGCTGTCAATTGTAATGCACAGTTACAGACAGTAGATCTGACAATTTGTTTGATGGTAGCTGAGATAAGCCTACGTGAAAACGTAGGGTTAAAATGTACAGTACCTGTAATTCTTTACACTAAAAGAAACTGGAAAATGTTCAGGTTTTGACTTTTTTTATAGGTTATTAATATTGATTTGATTTGTCTGGCCTCCCTTGAGATCAATTTGGATCGCATGTGGCCTGTGAAGTAAAACTAGTTTGACAGCCCTGCTCTAAGTGAAGACAGCATGTTTCTCACTGGAAATTACTCACTGGAATCATTATCAATACAGTGATAACTTCCATTTCGCAAAAATAAAAATACATTTAACACCTTTTATTACATTCCTTGAAAGTCTGAACTACATACAGTATATTTTGATGAGCCTGGACAGCAGAGGTGTAGTGCTATCTGGAGAAGTGGGGGAACGCACCTACAGTACATGGGGAACACCCACACAACCCCCCCCCCCCCCCGCATGCACGCACGCACGCACACACACACACACGCACACGCACACACACACACACACACACACACACACACACACACACACACACACACACACACACACACACACACACACACACACAACTTAGCTTATTGTGTCCTCTATAAACACTGCAGAAGTAGCCCATGACATTTGCAGCTCTGAAACTAAAAAAGACGTATATGGGCACAGCAGAGCAGACTCAGCAGAGTCAGTTATCAACACAAACAGCTAAACAATCTCTCAACCAGTCTCAAGCATCACACAAGTTGCACAAGGCATTGATCATCATTTGGCACGGCGGCCGGCATTTTTAGTAAGTAACTTACCATTTTGTGGTGAATTCTGGTGATGCAAATTGCAATGGGGTGATTAACGCTAACTTTTGATGCAACTGTGTTGAAAAGAAACACGCTTTTAACATCGTTTCTTCATGATTGTAAACGTACCTTTTTAGCAGCTGGTCTGAAAAATGAAAGGATTTTTGGCTGCCTTTTCATCTTTACTTGTTATATTGAGGTACTGGGAGAAAAAAACATATTTGGATGCTGAAAAAGCCAGCTAGTTAAGGTGGAATGTTTCCTTCTTCCTTCAAGTCACAAGTTGATACCGTGTGAATCATTCATCCCACCTTAAATATAGTTAAGGTGGAATGTTTCCTTCTTCCTTCAAGCCACGAGTTGATACCATGTGAATCATTCAGCCCACCTTAAATATAGTTAAGGTGGAATGTTTCCTTCTTCCTTCAAGCCACGAGGTGATGCTGTGTGAATCATTCAGCCCACCTTAAATACAGGACAAATGGCAACTTTGCCCAGTTTCACTCATTTTATTGGCTCCACATGCACACACACACTGACACACACAAAACACCCCTTGGAGAAGTATGGGAACGTGCGCTCCCCTGCGTTCTACGGGCACTACACCTATGCTGGACAGACATGTTGGTGGAGCCATACAACCGCGAGGCGGTTATTTCTAGTTTCTTTTTGGAAATCTATACTTTCAGTGGCTATTTTTAATGGTGTACCAGTAAGCTTACATAAACCAATAATTTTTTGTATACTTTTTATTATATATTGTTTTATTATATATATTATTAATATATTGTGGATACTTTTGAATGCTGCCTCCCCACATTATGCCCAGCCCCACGTGCTGTTTCAACTGCTAGTATGTACAGAAACAAGAAGCTGTTGAAATGCAGTTTTCCTTTGTGACTGCTTTTTATTCGGATGTTTCACCACTAACAGAGAAAGTGCTCCCTTCAAAGGCCACACAAGTGTCAGACAAGTAGCCTTTTGACCCAGCAACACAAAAGGAAGCCACACCATGGTACTATTTTGTAACCGAAACATTGGCACACATTTCATTTGTAAAGTGTGTCACCACCGATCATCATGTCCTCACCATCAGCATGAGCTCTTTCCTGATGTTGAGGGTTTCAGCTAAAGTGCATTATAGTCATTTTGCAGGAGAGCCAAAACATCATGTTGATCCAACTTGGAGCAGCTGTCATTACATCAAGCACAATATTGTCTTATAATAATTACAATATAATCTTTTTGTGTTATGAGCATTATTATAAAAACAATAGCCTAACCCTACACTTTAACTTCAATTATATTATAGTAAAGGATGGCTTTACCGGTGTAAGATTCATAAGCGAAATAATTTAATTCATAAATAAATGATACGTCAATTAATGCATAAGTCGATAAGCTAATTACAATATTTGAGTTCACTTACTAAAAGGAATATTTTTTATGTTTAGTTATTGTTGTATAAAATTGAAGTTCTATAGAGGGAATGCACGTGACGTCACGGACGCGACAGTCAGTGCGGGTACGCCCACTCAGCTGCAGTGAGTGTCAAAACGTCTAAACTAGTGTCCTCTAGTAAGAGAGTGGCGTCAGCGGAGGACCAAAATGCAAGAATCATTAGCCAATGAACAGCCAGGAATGGGTCTCGCGCTACTTTTGCATGCTAAAATAAAGCAGATAATGTACAATTTGATTCATTTCAAGGGATGAAAAACCCTTTCAAAGTACAACACTGTCTATTTTGATGCAACTCGACAGTGCTGCTTTTTTTACTCAAGAGTTCCACTTTCTACTTCCTGGAAAAAAACTGGTCCATTGGAGTGAATGGAGATTTCGGAACTCTTCTATTATACGGCTCTGGTCTAAACAAGCCAGGTGGCGCCGCCGGGTCACGGTGTTTGCGTTCAGCTTCCGCGAGAAAACAACGAAAATGGGAAAATGCTGTTGTGCCATTGACTGTAAAAATAGATTCAACAAGGCGTCGGAGGTATCTTTTTACAGGCTGCCGAAAGCTAATGAAACGGTCCCGGTCTTCTCTGCAGCTATCCAGGGTTTCAATGAGGGCTCATTCATTCTCTGGCTGTGTTTTACCTGCACAGATATAACGTTACATGAGTGACAGTGTTCACTATGATTGAACAAAGCTAGCGTGTGTTAGTGACAGCATATGCTATATTTTTCTTAATAAAAGTTGTAATAAAATAAATATTTACCTCTCCACATACAACCAGAATATCCATTGCTGTCCTCGTTACTTTAATGTCGCCAACAAATCCAGCCTTGAAGTACGACCACGCGTCCAGGCTCTTGTATGCTTTCATGCTTTGGTTTGTGTATTTCTCCGGCGTCGATATTAAGTACATATAAATGTCAGGAAACCCTATTCCTGGCCACATGTCTACGTCCATGGACCACTGGTTCTTTGGCAAGCTGTAAGGGTCACATTCGAGTCCAACTGCCTTTAATTTAAGCAGATAATCGTTTATATTAGCCGTGGTTTCGCTACTACCCCTGGCGGAAGCCACGTTTGTTTTGGAAATTTGACACTCAGTGCTGCTCAGTCCGGCTAAGGGGGCGTGTTCGGGAGGGGGCGTGGCGTCGGTGCATTCCCTCTATTGAGGGACGGTAAATTCCATTCTACAAGAGTTATATTTACCTATTTACATGTTTATGTTACACTGCTGAATCTACCTCTCTGTGGTTAACTCGTATTTACGTGAGTAGAAGTCCTTCTTGATTCTGATTGGTTCCGTCCAGTCGCAGGTTCAGTGAGAACCGGGAAGTGGTAAAGTGTTATGATCCTGTGAAGTGTGGAGCCTGTACTGAATTATCCGTCTCCGTCTGGCTGTTTACTATTCAAGAGAGATTTATCCAACCACCTAATGGAACCCCCACATTACACCGGTAATCAACCCACTTTGTATCATTTTAATCTCGGTAATATAAGCACATGCGCAGTGTTTACCTCTCTGTGTGTTTTCCTCATGGAGATCTCCCATTTCCTCCTCTGCCAAAGCGCGTCAGAATGGAGCTGCGGAAGTTGTGCTGGAGAGGCAGAATCTGCGCCAAGGGCGGCTGTTATAGTTTCTTTTTCTTTTTTCTTTTTGAAGTATGC
>NC_139636.1:29831569-29834069 GCF_964638095.1 Poromitra crassiceps
CCTTAAAAAGTGATAATGGACACCTCGAAGTGCATTAACCCGCTTATACCATGGTCACTTGCCAACAAAACAATAAGACCAGTCATTTATATTTCCATGTGTAATAAATAAAGCAATCTAAATGGCTAAATGTCTGTTATTCATACTGTAAATCAGTCTTCCACGAAATAAAATAGTCCCTCCCACCTGCACCACCCTCCGTTTTAAAGCCGACTCAAACATTAACTTTATCACAGGAATGCAGGTTTAACGATGTTTTGCGTTCTACATTAAATGAAGACATTACCGTTTGGCTGCTTGCTTTATTTTGTATGATAGATACGTATTGGCCAAGTATATTAACATTTAAGAGCGAAGAGTTTCAGGAAGTCAAACAGTGCAGCGGGGGCTCGCACTGCGTGTGCTGTATGTGGTGAAATGCAGCTCTCTCTCTCTCTCTCTCTCTCTTCTCTCTCTCTCTCTCTCTCTCTCTCTCTCTCTCTCTCTCTCTCTCTCTCTCTCTCTCTCTCTCTCTCTCTCTGCACGAGCCGAGGAGAAGAGCCTGGTGACGCGAGGTTAAAAATCTCCGAAACGAAAATCAAAATTGTAAATAAGAGTTATTTTTGATAAACTGAGCACACAGGGGTGATTTAAATAGTTACTTTGACCGACTCAATTTTTTTCTCAAGTTGCAAAAGTACCTTATTAACCCTTAACGGGGGTATAGAGCTCAAACTGCTCTCTTGATAACACTGTTGAAACTATGGCGCATTGATATGAACGGTGAACAGACCATTTGGCTGAACAACTTTACCAACTGTACATTATCACTTTTTAATGGACACCCTGCAGCCAATCAGAATCGAGTATTCACTCAGACCATGGTATAATAGACAATATTGAAATGATCCGTCTCCAGCAAAACAGCACAGACATGAATCATGTAGATTCCAAAGCATCGACCAGAAAAACAATCAGCTATTCTGTCATTAGGGCCAACATGGTCACCAGAGACCACTCTCTACGCCCAAATCCAACATGGCCACCAGAGACCACTCTCTACGCCCAAATCCAACATGGCCACCAGAGACCACTCTCTACGCCCAAATCCAACATGGCCACCAGAGACCACTCTCCACGCCCAAATCCAACATGGCCACCAGAGACCACTCTCCACGCCCAAATCCAACATGGCCACCAGAGACCACTCTCCACGCCCAAATCCAACATGGCCACCAGAGACCACTCTCTACGCCCAAATTCCAACATGGCCACCAGAGACCACTCTCCACGCCCAAATCCAACATGGCCACCAGAGACCACTCTCCATGCCCAAATCCAACATGGCCACCAGAGACCACTCTCCATGCCCAAATCCACATGGCCACCAGAGACCACTCTCCATGCCTAAATCCAACATGGCCACCAGAGACCACTCTCCATGCCCAAATCCAACATGGCCACCAGAGACCACTCTCCACGCCCAAATCCAACATGGCCACCAGAGACCACTCTCCATGCCCAAATCCAACATGGCCACCAGAGACCACTCTCCACGCCCAAATCCAACATGGCCACCAGAGACCACTCTCCATGCCCAAATCCAACATGGCCACCAGAGACCACTCTCCATGCCCAAATCCAACATGGCCACCAGAGACCACCTCTCCACGCCCAAATCCAACATGGCCACCAGAGACCACTCTCCACCAGATACCACTCTCCACGGCCAAATCCAACATGGCCACCAGAGACCACTCTCCACGCCCAAATCCAACATGGCCACCAGAGACCACTCTCCACCAGAGACCGCTCTCCACGCCCAAATCCAACATGGCCACCAGAGACCACTCTCCACGCCCAAATCCAACATGGCCACCAGAGACCACTCTCCACCAGAGACCACTCTCCACGCCCAAATCCAACATGGCCACCAGAGACCACTCTCCACGCCCAAATCCAACATGGCCACCAGAGACCACTCTCCACCAGAGACCACTCTCCACCAGAGACCACTCTCCACCAGAGACCACTCTCCACGCCCAAATCCCCTCCAAAGCCACAGTACTAAAAAATCAAATGTGTTCCATCCATTATTCAGCAACACACAAACTCAGCATCAGTACGGAGAATTCAAACTGGGCTTTGATGTTACGGGATCACGAGTGAGGAGAGATACATGAATCAATAGCACCCTAAGGCTCCTCCTACTCATCTACTATACCATCCATCTGCATCATGTAGCTACCTGCTGAGAGCTGAACATGTCTCCAGGCCTCAGGTACAAAGACGTCACCTTCACTACATGAACATGACTCATGATGGTGAACAGGCTGGAAGCTGTAGCTTCTCCTCAGTGAATCCACAGAGAGAGAGAGAACATACTGTCAATATGCAGCTCCTAAAAGACCTTTGTAGCACTGCTGGCTAGAATGAAAGAATCTTCTCTGTGTACAAATTAACAGCCAACACGCTGGTTCATTAAAGAAAAAAGAAAGGGGGCGGGGGGTGCTGAATGACC
>NC_139636.1:29846569-29861569 GCF_964638095.1 Poromitra crassiceps
TCAGTCTGATATCAGGCTCATCCTTGTTGCACTGATTCAGTCTGATATCAGGCTCATCCGTGTTGCACTGATTCAGTCTGATATATCAGGCTCATCTGTGTTGCACGGATTCAGTCTGATATCAGGCTCATCTGTGTTGCACGGATTCAGTCTGATATCAGGCTCATCCGTGTTGCACAGATTCAGTCTGATATCAGGCTCATCCGTGTTGCACTGATTCAGTCTGATATCAGGATCATCCGTGTTGCACTGATTCAGTCTGATATCAGGATCATCCGTGTTGCACTGATTCAGTCTGATATCAGGATCATCCGTGTTGCACTGATTCAGTCTGATATCAGGATCATCCGTGTTGCACTGATTCAGTCTGATATCAGGATCATCCGTGTTGCACTGATTCAGTCTGATATCAGGCTCATCCGTGTTGCACTGATTCAGTCTGATATCAGGCTCATCCGTGTTGCACTGGCCAAAGAACCGCTAGCAAAGTGTCATCTAGTAACATGATGTAACAAGCAGCACCTGGCTGCAACATTTTGAAGCAGGCAAAATGAGTGTGTGTGTGTGTGTGTGTGTGTGTGTGTGTGTGTGTGTGTGTGTGTGTGTGTGTGTGTGTGTGTGTGTGTGTGTGTGTGTGTGTGTGTGTGTGTGTGTATTAGATTCTGTGTTCGGTTGCCTTAGCAAGTGGCTTGTGTGGATGCTGGTGTGTGTGGGTGTATGCTGCCTAACCTATTTCCATGTTTTGGTCTGCTCCTGGCCTATGCATGGTGTGCGCATCTGCGTGTGTGTTTGTGTGTGTGTGTGTGTGTGTGTGTGTGTGTGCGTCCATGTCAGTGTGTATTACTACCCAAGTATAAGACCAGTCAACCATCACATCTCAATCTGACCCTGCATCTGTCTGAGACAAGGCTCCTCTCCACTACGCTGCTAATTATCTCTCTCTGACACACACACACCTACACGCACCCGCGCGCACGCACACACACACACCTACACGCACCCGCGCGCGCACACACACACGCACCCGCGCACGCACACACACACACACACACACGTGGCGTTGCCAATCACAAAAATGCACTTGATTCCAAACGGCCTGGCGTAACACCACGGAACCTTGTAGAAAGGCTGCTCATGGGCCAAGGAAGAACTTTTTTAGGGAACAAGCCTTTTTCTCTTTTACATTTTAAAAATCATATTCTTGAACAGTAGGAATTCTAGATGGACAATGTGCTAATTTAATTGTTATTATTGCACCATAACTCAACACACAAGTCTGTTTGGCTCCCTTGTTTTAAAACAATACAGATGTAAATAGCTTTCCAATGCATATGAACTCATTGTTAGCTCTTACAAACTGATATTCCTTGGACAAGAGCTCTGTCAGAGCTAAAATATACTTTAAAATGTAAAAAGTAAAAAAAAAAAGTGTGTTTATGTTTCAAGGGTCCTAAAAAAGTTGCATAATATACCTTTAATTTTCCATGCCCACTGGCCAAAAGGGGGCGTGGCAATGGGCGTAGCCAATCACAAAAAGGCACCTAACTTTGATGGTTTGGCGGAGGTATGGACTCTCCTGAGCTGATTCTCATTGTCATTCAGTGCGTGGAAACAATAAGGGCTTCAATTCAACTTGCTGTCGCCTGCAGACACCCTGCTGGCTCTGCTATCTGATTCATTATGTGCTTCAGACAGTCAATACAGCTGGTCTGGTCACATGACGGAGCTGGGCCAATGAGGAGCAGAGTAACCCAGTCAGCCCAGATTTTCATTTCCTGTTGGCCAGTTATTGATAGCAAAGTGGCCTATCGGCATCGATCAAACGCTGGGCGACCGCCAATCAGCATTCAGCCGTCACTCAAAGGGAATTTATCACCGCTGCTGAGTCATATTAGAGACGGTCTTTCTTTCTTTCTTTCTTTCTTTCTTTCTTTCTTTCTTTCTTTCTTTCTTTCTTTCTTTCTTTCTTTCTTTCTTTCTGTATTCCTCTCTGAATCTCAAGCATCAATTTGCAGAGCATTATATTCAGGGCTCAGATATTAGTTGACATTGCTGATGCTCATAAGGACAAACATGGCAGAAAACAGCTAAAGATGGTTCATATCGATGCACTGCCGTTGAAATAAATGGGACGTTACAGCAACAGGAGCAGGAGTCCTGTTTTTTTTGTATCCGTTTGAATCACACTTTTTAGAGACAGTCTTGCTTTTTGTAATGTGATGTTTGTCATTGATATGATTTTATGACTGCGTTGTGCATCGCTGTTTTTATTGTTTTTTGTTTTGTATTTTATATTCCTCACTAATCATCACTAACTGCTAATTGGTATTTTGCTCTCTCTATAACACTTCCTCTGCAGCGTTTTAGAGGGAGAAATATTAGTCTCTGAGCCATTCAATCTAAGCTGCTGGACAGTAGAATTTAGTTTGGAGGTAGTATATTGTAAAGGTAGGGGAGAGTGGGGGGAGTTGTCCCGTGGGTAAAAGTATTTTTATAATCACTGCCGATCTTTCGGAAAAGACTAAAGACACACCTTTTCAGGCTCCATCTGGGCCCTTCTTGATCTAACTTCGTTCTCTCTCTTTCAAAAAAAAAAAAAAAAAAACTAACCTAAACTTGTATCACTAACCTAAACTTGTACCACTGTTCCTTCAGAAGTTGTAGTTGTCATAAGCTGTGTCCCAATTCAGGTGCTGCAGTCCACCAAGGCTAGATTTGAAGACCGATTGCGTCATTGCGCGCGACCTAGGCTGTCCCATTTCAAAGGCTCCTTCAAATGCAGCCGAGAAATGCAGCCTCCTTTTCTCAAAACTTGAGGATGCAAGTGTTCTGTCCTTCGTGGCCTTTGTGGCATTCAAGATCTCGCGAGAATCCGCGAGAGGTTTGCAAGGCTGAAAATTCTGAAATCGCCGCCATCTTTTCATACAGGCAACAGGTAAGATCTTACAATTCTCGTTTGCAAATTCCTTACTAAATGCACTTCTGTCAACTTTAGAGGTGATTAACCGAGGCTTAGATTATTGTAGATCTCATATTTGTCAGTATTGTGAAAAAATGTGACGTGTTTCTTTTGTAAAGAGCTCAAGGGCTTGGCACGTGAGCATTCCACTATAGACTCCGATGTCAACTCTCCGTGCAGCGGGAGCTACCGCTGCTGACGGCCGTGTCAAAGAGGCTTGTCTCCCGGGTTGCCTGGTTCCATGTAACACAGCCCTAGCTGGCTATCCAGCGCCGCCCGGTCTGCTCACTGCAACTGGAAAGCGGAAGCCCCATTTAATTTCATACCACGGTCATTCTGTAGATTCATTTGAGAACATATAAGTAGCGGGGGGGGGGGGCTGCGTTGGCTGATGTTGGTGATTCAATTTCGCTTCAGCCTTTTCCCCCCTCCATCTCATCGGACCAGTTGTATTAGGCTACCTTTTTTCCTCTGTCGCGCTCACTGCATTCACCGCAGCCAGCAACATGAAGCCACTCTACATTTTATTTTGAATTGATAATCAGGCTCGTTATATCGTTGTAACTTCATGTGGTAATTTGCATTGACCATTGGTTGGATTTGAGCATGCTGGGGACGGGATATGCGGCAGATCCCCGTGCGTAATCACTGTGGCAGCTGCTGGTAACGGGTAATTGCGCCAGGTGTGCGCGCCTTCAGACCAAACTCAACTCAATGGAAAACGCCTACAAGTCGCAATTGTACATTGTCGAAGTTGTAGAAATATCGCAATTATTTTGCGAAAAACTAATGGAAACACAGCTTCTAATGGTCCTCTCTCCTCTCTCTCTTCTCTCCAGAGTAAGGATTGTGGAGCAGTGGAGGAGGAGGAAGGAGAGACAGGAGCGTGTGAGCCAGGGCCCCACCACTACCAAAGAAAGCAAAGAAGGACGAGCTGCTTAAGGAAGAGACTCCAGAAGGAGCGAGCCGGCTGCTTCTTTGGTCTCTTAGAAAGACTAATTGAAAAGTAAAATAATATATATATATTTATGTTAGTATTATTGTTCGTATTGTTCTTTTTGTTATTATTCTGCCGGATCATCATAGCACATGAATGTCTGCTTGTTTACCTTTTGCACTGATTCATGACACTGATGCATGGGGGGGGGGGGGGTTTTAAACATATGAGGTTTTGCACATTCAGGTTTTGTTGTTTTCATGAATGTTTTTTTTTATCCATGTATAGATTATTTCGTACATGTACAGTTTGTTATTTAATGAATATTTTGTTTAAGAAAAACTTTTTTCTCTTTCTTTTTACACGGCACAACAATGTTATGGTGCAAAGAGATCATTTAACAGAAAACACATTCATATTTACTGTCAATAGCAGGCCTGTGGGAAATGTATGGTTTATAGATCTGAATATACTGTCATAGTTGATCTTCACTGCATATGAATGCAAACGTGCATTGGAAAAAGCTTTGGCTCCAGAATATGTATGGACAGTTTTCTCTTTCAATTTGAGTCTTGCAGATAAGAGTGTTTTTATAGACTGTTTTCACAGAATTGTCAATCCTGTCCTAGGAGTCCTGATAGTTGTACTAGCAAACACTGCAACAGGTGAGCTGGGGTTCCATTTAGAATGTTTATGTTAAGTTCAAACTGTCTATAGCTCAGCTAACTTTAACCATAAGGTGAGATCACATTAACCCTACTTTACACATGTGTGTAGTCTGCAGCACCGCAGGATCACAGAGATGTGCTATATTTAACCTCTACAGAAGTTAGCAAAATACATGTCTAAGTTGGATCAGATCCCTTTATGCTTCCCCCCTGATGTCCTTATGAGTAGTTACAGATGATGATTATAACCTGAACTTGGGAAACACAAACTGAGACTTCATTAGACAGAGCATGACAACAGTAATAATTTATTTTGTCCTCTAAATAGTTATTCAAACATGTAGAAATAAATAAATAATGCATCACATGTAATGGAGGGGAATACTGAAAAAGTGAACCAATTTATAAAATATGTAGGCTACATATAAATAAATAAATGTGGCATAAAATGTCTTCTAGTGGGGCATCATCTTGGGTGGTCTCCAGAGTGTTTGGGGTGCATATAGGGGTCTGATCTGGGGGGGAAGGAGAAGAAAAGCATGTTAAACAATAGCTAGATATGATATGCCATGTCACTTTCTCCCATGGGCTTTGAGAGGGAGGCTATCTAGCTATCTAGGCTATATATAGCAAAAAAAACCTGTAAGGTTAGGCTTAGGCTATATGAAATGAAAAGTTAACTGACATTAGCCATATAAACCACGTTAACATTTAGAATAGTTAAAAGTAAGTGACACAGCTTATCCAATAATTTACCTGCTCATCCTCTCCCAGCCTGAGAAACATGCGGCGGCGGTGAAGCTCCAACTCTTCCATAAAATAAAACAAAATGATCAGCAAAACAATTTGCTCTGGCTCCATGTTATTAGGCTGTCTGTTCGTGCCTTAAACTTTTGAGACAGGCCGGTGCGTGAGATGGGATTCCCAGATTCGCTCGCACTGTCAACTGGTTGCTAAGGAAACCATTCTGGGGGCGTGAACAGCTAGTGACACAGCAGCTCTTTCTCGCCGAGAAGAGCCTGGTGACGCGAGGTTAGTAGTAGGCTAGACCGTCTCGTTTCGCTCAACGACTCAAGGCTGCGCACTCCCCTGACTGGTCCGCGGAGGACAGACCTCTGTAGGCCGCGGCCGACGAAGGCCGTGGCCGCTGAATTGGGACACAGCTATAGACTGTGCTCCATAGTTGATTGCTCTATTGCTGACAAAAATGTGTTATTGTAAGTCGCTTTGGATAAAAGCGTCTGCCAAATGACATAATGTAATGTAATGTATAGTCAGTGTGGTGTATTAACACAGTGATTATTTGATACTGATTGGCATAGCAGACTTGCCCTAGTTTGAGTTGGTGTACTGCACATGTTCACTTTTACTCTGAGTACATTTTGAATAAGATAGTTTTCACTTTTACTTTGGTCGAATTTTACACCACTATTTATTTTTACTTCTATACGCAAAGTAACAGTACTTCCACTTGAGTGGGACATCGTTTTCTTTCGACCACTGCAGAGAAATACAAAAACATGCCCCGGTCTCCCCTATACCACACAGTACTGTAGAGTCAATAGAACAGAGTAGCAGGTAGCGCAGCAGGCGGGGTTAGCGCAGGTCAGAGTAAAGCCTCCCAGTTGAACAAAGTGGTAAAACAAGCAACATGCAGGAGAACAGGGTGGAGCGAGAGATCCAGTGAGAATCACCAAACCACTAATGGGCTTAGAGCCTAATGGAGTAATGGACCACATCCATCAAGAGCCTCACAGTTTGGAGAAACCACCATGCAAGCAGAGAGGACACTTCCTTATTATATGTTTTTATTAAATATATTATATATATAATTATATATATCATGCTCATCTCCTTAGTGAAGCTATGGCCTATAAACAAAGTGGCAAAATCCCCCTTAGCTTTCAAAGTTTGAAAGCTAAGGGGGATTTTGCAAACAGTAGGGATGTCACAATATATCGTCCCACAATATATTGCGATATCAAAACGTGACGATATGTATCGTTGAGGTGAAATCGCATATCGCGAGAAAAAGAAGCTGTGGCACTGATCTGCACTGATCTGCATCTGATTGCATGCTCGCTCTCCTTTTCATTGCTTTGTTTGAACAGAGGAGGGACGTTACAGACACGGAGGATGAAAATGGTGAAATTACTCAAATTAACGTGGAGGATGCCCCCTCAACTTACAAATGGATCGCAAAAACACACACACACACACACACACACACACAGATCTGTGTTGTCAGTGAGAGTGGTTTGCGCTGTAAGCCGTGTGATCAGGGATTACGGGCGGACCGTGAGTGATGAGTGCTTGACCACAGCATGACACACGCTTTTATAGAAGGCTGGATTCATAGAAAGAGACAGAATATCCAATGTAGTCCCACAGGCAGCAAACTGTTATCCAATGTATATATATATACAGTATATTTATATATATATGTATATATATATACATATACTGTATATATATATATATATATATATATATATATATATATATATATATATACAGTATATTTATATATATATATGTATATATATATATATATACTGTATATATATATATATATATATATACATATATATATAAATATATATATATATATACAGTATATATATATATATATATATATATACTGTATATTTATATATATATATGTATATATATATATATACTGTATATATATATATATATATATATATATATATATATATACAGTATATTTATATATATATATATATGTATATATATATATATATACTGTATATATATATATATATATATATATATATATATATATATACAGTATATTTATATATATATATGTATATATATATATATATACTGTATATATATATATATATATATATATATATATATACAGTATATATATATATATATACATATATATATATAAATATACTGTATATATATATATATATATATATATACTGTATATATATATATATACTGTATATATATATATATATATATATATATATATATATATATATACAGTATATTTATATATATATATGTATATATATATATATATACTGTATATATATATATATATATATATATATATATATATATACATATATATATAAATATATATATATATATACAGTATATATATATATATATATATACTGTATATTTATATATATATATGTATATATATATATATATACTGTATATATATATATATATATATATATATATATATATATATATATATACAGTATATTTATATATATATATGTATATATATATATATATACTGTATATATATATATATATATATATATATATATATATATATATACAGTATATTTATATATATATATGTATATATATATATATATACTGTATATATATATATATATATATATATATATATATATATATATATATACAGTATATTTATATATATATATATATATATGTATATATATATATATATACTGTATATATATATATATATATATATATATATATATATATATATATATATATATATATATATATATATATATACAGTATATATATATATATATATATATACAGTATATATATATATATGTACAGTATATGTATATTAAATCTTCAGCCAATGCAGCCATCCATGCCTCTTCAGTTATCGAAAGTTAACGCGTGCTGGTCTGTGACAGAACGAGAGAGAGAGAGAAAGAGAGACACACACACACACACACACACACACACACACACACACACACACACACACACACACACACACACACACACACACACAGAGAGAGTGGGGGTGGTTGGATGGGTAAAATAAAATATGAAAAAAACAGCAGGCCAAAAGGTTGCTCCCCTCAGCTGACAGGCCTTCAAGATGAGCTCATTTTCAAGATATTTTAGTCCTCTCTCCACCTCTGCTTGTTCTCGTCTGTCAGTTGAAGCCATGAAGTCAGGATGGATCAGAAATACACTTCATTTTGAATTCATACAGCAGGAAAGACACAAACTGTGTTGAGGAAGCCACCGTTTCAGTTCCTGCCTGGTCCATTGACCATTACACACTGATATGAAAAGGAAAGACTCAGTTGTCTCTGTTGTAATAATGAGAAGGTCTCATATTGCTGGATGCTCATCTTCTCATTGTTTCTCATCACATCCTCCCTCTCAGTCCCACTCCCTGTTTTTCTGAATAATGTTGCTGTTCAAGGTGTCGACTGGGCCTGTCCCTTCTGTTGGCTGTCATCCTGTGTTCCTGTCTCACCTCATTTCATCATGAGTAGATAATCACACTCTCCTCCCCTGTCTCACATACTGTCCTTCGTTCTGATCTCTAACTCCACCTGCACTGCAGTGACACAAATGTCAGATCGCTGGTTTGACACTATTGCTTGACTTCAGTGCGGCTTTTGATGTGATCGATCACGACATTTTAATTTCCAAACTTATTAGTTATTGTTTTAAACCCTCAGCGATTCTGTGGTCCAGCAGCTATCTGTCCTGTAGGTCACAGTGAGTATATTTTAACGGTTCTCTATCGAGTAATCGGGTCCTGGAATGTGGAGTCCCCCAGGGGAGTTGCCTTGGACCCCTCCTATTTTAAATTGTTACTAATGATATGCCATACGCAATTAGACAGGCTAATTTGACAATGTATGCTGATGATTCCATTCTTTATTATGCGGCCCCCGCATGTGCAGAACTTAATCAGGTCCTAATGAGCTTAGCATTACTGGATACAAATAAATAAACTCATACAAAAAAACTATACAACAAGTAAAAACAGTGAACCTTCTAGGTCTTTGGCTCGACTGTACATCGTGAGCTCTGGTGGACGCCCTGTGTCCCTAAGTAGGGTAAAGAGGTCTAAGTTCCTCTACAGTTGCTCTGCTCTCCACTGCATTGCAAGAATTGTTTTAAGGGGAAACTGAGGAGGAATGACGTTCCCTCTCTCGTTCTCACCGTTCCCTCTGTCGTTCTCACCGTTCCCTCTCAGTGTTTACTCTGGGAACTCCATTTCCACCACTATAGCTCTGTGGTGTAGACCAGGGGTTCTATAGCTCTGTGGTGTAGACCAGGGGTTCTATAGCTCTGTGGTGTAGACCAGGGGTTCTATAGCTCTGTGGTGTAGACCAGGGGTTCTATAGCTCTGTGGTGTAGACCAGAGGTTCTATAGCTCTGTGGTGTAGACCAGGGGTTCTATAGCTCTGTGGTGTAGACCAGGGGTTCTATAGCTCTGTGGTGTAGACCAGAGGTTCTATAACTCTGTGGTGTAGACCAGGGGTTCTATAACTCTGTGGTGTAGACCAGGGGTTCTATAACTCTGTGGTGTAGACCAGTGGTTCTATAGCTCTGTGGTGTAGACCAGGGGTTCTCTAGCTCTGTGGTGTAGACCAGGGGTTCTCTAGCTCTGTGGTGTAGACCAGGGGTTCTATAGCTCTGTGGTGTAGACCAGTGGTTCTATAGCTCTGTGGTGTAGACCAGTGGTTCTATACTGTAGCTCTGTGGTGTAGACCAGTGGTTCTATAGCTCTGTGGTGTAGACCAGGTAACTGTGGTGTAGACCAGGGGTTCTATAGCTCTGTGGTGTAGACCAGGGGTTCTCTAGCTCTGTGGTGTAGACCAGGGGTTCTATAGCTCTGTGGTGTAGACCAGGGGTTCTATAGCTCTGTGGTGTAGACCAGGGGTTCTATAACTCTGTGGTGTAGACCAGGGGTTCTATAGCTCTGTGGTGTAGACCAGGGGTTCTATAACTCTGTGGTGTAGACCAGGGGTTCTATAGCTCTGTGGTGTAGACCAGGGGTTCTATAACTCTGTGGTGTAGACCAGGGGTTCTATAGCTCTGTGGTGTAGACCAGGGGTTCTATAACTCTGTGGTGTAGACCAGGGGTTCTATAGCTCTGTGGTGTAGACCAGGGGTTCTATAGCTCTGTGGTGTAGACCAGTGGTTCTATAGCTCTGTGGTGTAGACCAGGGGTTCTCAACCTTTTCGTAGTCTCAGGGATCCTGTCTGATAAGATTCAATGATTCCATAACTGTCCATAGTAGATCATCAGTGAAGAGTGTTAAAGCTATGAACAGAACAAGCTATTCAATGGGCTATCTTCTAATCCAGACCTGTCAACTCTCCCATTTTCTCCAGGGTTCTCTCTTATTTTCACTGCCTCTCCCACCGTGCTTCCGTTTGGCAATTTCCCTCATACACAGAGAGAGAGAGAGAGACACACACACAGAGAGAGAGAGAGAGAGAGAGACAGAGAGAGACACACACACACACACACACACACACACAGAGAGTGAGAGAGACACAGAGAGAGAGAGAGAGAGAGAGAGACAGAGAGAGAGAGACAGAGACACACAGAGAGAGAGAGAGAGAGAGAGAGAGAGAGAGAGAGAGAGAGAGAGAGAGAGAGAGAGAGAGAGAGAGAGACAGAGACACAGAGAGAGAGAGAGAGAGAGAGGTGTGATGGTAATGCTGGGCCTTCATGTTTATAGCCTCTCTCCTCCAGGGGAGAGATGTCTTCTCTGTGAAGTTGGCAGTGGCAGCGATCAGTTTCTTGGCTGAGGGAAACATCCATATGGTGGATGTGACCCGGCCACCTCTGAGTCAACAGAAACAAGAAGGAAGGCAGAGAGAGGGCGATAGAGAGGCGGGAGGAAGAAAGAAAGAAAGAAAGACAGAGAGACAGACAGACAGACAGACAGACCTTTCTTTGACAGACCTTGTCAATTTAGTGGCCATAATTAATACCAGGGAATCACTTGTACAAAGATGACAAAGACAGATGTGTGTGTAAGACAGATGTGTATGTGTAAGACAGATGTGTATGTGTAAGACAGATGTGTGTGTAAGACAGATGTGTATGTGTAAGACAGATGTGTGTGTAAGACACATGTGTGTGTGTAAGACAGATGTGTATGTAAGACAGATGTGTGTGTGTAAGACAGATGTGTGTGTGTAAGACAGATGTGTGTGTAAGACAGATGTGTGTGTGTAAGACAGATGTGTGTGTGTAAGACAGATGTGTGTGTAAGACACATGTGTGTGTGTAAGACAGATGTGTGTGTAAGACAGATGTGTGTGTGTAAGACAGATGTGTATGTAAGACAGATGTGTATGTAAGACAGATGTGTGTGTGTAAGACACATGTGTGTGTAAGACAGATGTGTGTGTAAGACAGATGTGTGTGTAAGACAGATGTGTATGTAAGACACATGTGTGTGTAAGACAGATGTGTGTGTAAGACAGATGTGTGTGTAAGACACATGTGTGTGTAAGACACATGTGTATGTAAGACAGATGTGTGTGTAAGACAGATGTGTATGTAAGACAGATGTGTATGTAAGACAGATGTGTGTGTAAGACAGATGTGTGTGTAAGACAGATGTGTATGTAAGACAGGTGTGTATGTAAGACAGATGTGTATGTAAGACAGATGTGTGTGTAAGACACATGTGTGTGTAAGACACATGTGTGTGTAAGACAGATGTGTGTGTAAGACAGATGTGTATGTAAGACAGGTGTGTATGTAAGACAGATGTGTATGTAAGACAGATGTGTATGTGTAAGACACATGTGTGTGTAAGACACATGTGTGTGTAAGACAGATGTGTGTGTAAGACAGATGTGTATGTAAGACAGATGTGTATGTAAGACAGATGTGTATGTAAGACAGATGTGTATGTAAGACAGATGTGTGTGTAAGACACATGTGTGTGTAAGACACATGTGTGTGTAAGACAGATGTGTGTGTAAGACAGATGTGTATGTAAGACAGGTGTGTATGTAAGACACATGTGTATGTAAGACAGATGTGTATGTAAGACAGATGTGTATGTAAGACACATGTGTGTGTAAGACAGATGTGTATGTAAGACAGATGTGTATGTAAGACAGATGTGTGTGTAAGACAGATGTGTATGTAAGACACATGTGTGTGTAAGACATGTGTATGTAAGACAGATGTGTATGTAAGACACATGTGTGTGTAAGACAGATGTGTATGTAAGACAGATGTGTGTGTAAGACAGATGTGTATGTAAGACAGATGTGTATGTAAGACACATGTGTATGTAAGACAGATGTGTATGTAAGACAGATGTGTGTGTAAGACAGGTGTGTATGTAAGACACATGTGTGTGTAAGACATGTGTATGTAAGACAGATGTGTATGTAAGACACATGTGTGTGTAAGACAGATGTGTGTGTAAGACAGATGTGTGTGTAAGACACATGTGTGTGTAAGACAGATGTGTGTGTAAGACAGATGTGTATGTAAGACAGGTGTGTATGTAAGACAGATGTGTATGTAAGACAGATGTGTATGTAAGACAGATGTGTATGTAAGACAGATGTGTGTGTAAGACACATGTGTGTGTAAGACACATGTGTGTGTAAGACAGATGTGTGTGTAAGACAGATGTGTATGTAAGACAGGTGTGTATGTAAGACAGATGTGTATGTAAGACACATGTGTGTGTAAGACACATGTGTGTGTAAGACAGATGTGTGTGTAAGACAGATGTGTATGTAAGACAGGTGTGTATGTAAGACAGATGTGTATGTAAGACAGATGTGTATGTAAGACAGATGTGTATGTAAGACAGATGTGTGTGTAAGACACATGTGTGTGTAAGACAGATGTGTGTGTAAGACAGATGTGTGTGTAAGACAGGTGTGTATGTAAGACACATGTGTATGTAAGACAGATGTGTATGTAAGACAGATGTGTATGTAAGACACATGTGTGTGTAAGACAGATGTGTATGTAAGACAGATGTGTATGTAAGACAGATGTGTGTGTAAGACAGATGTGTATGTAAGACACATGTGTGTGTAAGACATGTGTATGTAAGACAGATGTGTATGTAAGACACATGTGTGTGTAAGACATGTGTATGTAAGACAGATGTGTATGTAAGACACATGTGTGTGTAAGACAGATGTGTGTGTAAGACAGATGTGTGTGTAAGACACATGTGTGTGTAAGACACATGTGTGTGTAAGACAGATGTGTGTGTAAGACAGATGTGTATGTAAGACAGGTGTGTATGTAAGACAGATGTGTATGTAAGACAGATGTGTATGTAAGACAGATGTGTATGTAAGACAGATGTGTGTGTAAGACACATGTGTGTGTAAGACACATGTGTGTGTAAGACAGATGTGTGTGTAAGACAGGTGTGTATGTAAGACAGATGTGTATGTAAGACAGATGTGTATGTGTAAGACACATGTGTGTGTAAGACACATGTGTGTGTAAGACACATGTGTGTGTAAGACAGATGTGTGTGTAAGACAGATGTGTATGTAAGACAGGTGTGTATGTAAGACAGATGTGTATGTAAGACAGATGTGTATGTAAGACAGATGTGTATGTAAGACAGATGTGTGTGTAAGACACATGTGTGTGTAAGACACATGTGTGTGTAAGACAGATGTGTGTGTAAGACAGATGTGTATGTAAGACAGGTGTGTATGTAAGACACATGTGTATGTAAGACAGATGTGTATGTAAGACAGATGTGTATGTAAGACACATGTGTGTGTAAGACAGATGTGTATGTAAGACAGATGTGTATGTAAGACAGATGTGTGTGTAAGACAGATGTGTATGTAAGACACATGTGTGTGTAAGACATGTGTATGTAAGACAGATGTGTATGTAAGACACATGTGTGTGTAAGACAGATGTGTATGTAAGACAGATGTGTGTGTAAGACAGATGTGTATGTAAGACAGATGTGTATGTAAGACACATGTGTATGTAAGACAGATGTGTATGTAAGACAGATGTGTGTGTAAGACACATGTGTGTGTAAGACAGATGTGTATGTAAGACAGATGTGTATGTAAGACAGATGTGTATGTGTAAGACACATGTGTGTGTAAGACACATGTGTGTGTAAGACAGATGTGTGTGTAAGACAGATGTGTATGTAAGACAGATGTGTATGTAAGACAGATGTGTATGTAAGACAGATGTGTATGTAAGACAGATGTGTATATGTAAGACAGATGTGTATGTAAGACAGATGTGTATGTAAGACAGATGTGTGTGTAAGACAGATGTGTATGTAAGACACATGTGTGTGTAAGACATGTGTATGTAAGACAGATGTGTATGTAAGACACATGTGTGTGTAAGACAGATGTGTATGTAAGACAGATGTGTGTGTAAGACAGATGTGTATGTAAGACAGATGTGTATGTAAGACACATGTGTATGTAAGACAGATGTGTATGTAAGACAGATGTGTGTGTAAGACACATGTGTGTGTAAGACAGATGTGTATGTAAGACAGATGTGTATGTAAGACAGATGTGTATGTAAGACACATGTGTATGTAAGACAGATGTGTATGTAAGACAGATGTGTGTGTAAGACACATGTGTATGTAAGACAGATGTGTATGTAAGACACATGTGTATGTAAGACAGAT
>NC_139636.1:29866569-29868150 GCF_964638095.1 Poromitra crassiceps
GAAGGCCATGATGAAGAAGAACAGATGTACGAAGGAGAATATCAAGGGATCCCCCATCCTGACGAGGTCAAGGCTGCACAGAGAGCAGCGAGGTGAGCGACAGTATGTTTGGGACCGAGACTACAGAACGTTGGAGAAGGGACTGTGGGCTTTAGACCTTGACCTTCTGAAAGACTCCAACCTTCTCAGACCCCATCTTCTCAGGGTTGATCCTTCTCAGGCGCTGGCCTTCTTCTCAGGCACCCCAATCAAAGTCCTCAACCTTCACCAACCCCGGCCTGTCTCAGGCCTGGCCACAACCATCTTAGGACCCAGCTTAGGACCCGACCTCCTCAGACCCCAACTCCTCTGTTGCCAACCTCCTCAGATGCAAACGTTCTTAGAGCCCAATCTTCTCATGCACAACCTTCTCACATTCTAACCTTCTCAGAGCCTCAGGACTTGAAGTCACATTGCGCATGCTTAAATCTTACTGTACATGATGTGGAAGGAGAATGACTGATGAGTTCAATTAAGCATTTACCGTCATTATGGCCGTATGAGAGAAGGCATGGCGCCTGTTGGCACAGCTACAGACCAGATGTGATTACACACACATCTGGTCTGATTCTGTCTTTCCTCTATTTAGCAATCTGATTTTATTCTGCTTCTGTTGCTCCATCTCCCCTCTTTCTCATAGTTGAAAGAGTGTGTGTATACATACATTACATACATACATACATACATACATACATACATACATACATACATACATACATATACAGTATATATATATATATATCTATATCTATATCTATATCTATATCTATATATATATAACTTACTCTGTCTCCCAGAATCCAAATGGCTTTAATAGCACATGACAACTTGTGTTGCTATAAGCACTCATGGGTATTATTATTTATTCTTATTATTACATAATGAGTTCTTCTCAGTTAAACTGCCTGAGAGAGAGAGGAAAACTAGCACTCAAAACAGAGGCGGAGGCAGTAAAACTAGCCAATAGGGGTGCAGACATGTTTAATTGGCAGCAGAATCAACCAATAGAAGGCCATGAAACTGCTTCTACCGTTCAAGCTCAGTTTACTCTCACTGGTGTTCTGGCTGGATTTAAACTATTTACTGGTGGGTTATACTGGTGGGTGGGTGGGTGAGTGAGTGAGTGAGTGAGTGAAATATAAAAAAATATCAGCAATATCAGGTCACCATTGTAAATAAATTTGTTTCTTAATGACTTACCTGGTTAAATAAAGGTTAAATAAAATAAAATAAAAATATCAATTGATGGCCCCCCTCACATAATACAACTCCCCCCCCCCCTCTCTCTCTCTCTCTCTCTCTCTCCCCCCCCTCTCTCTCTTCTCTCTCTCCCCCCCCCCCCCTCTCTCTCTCTCTCTCTCTCTCCCCCCCCCCCCTCTTCTCTCTCTCTCTCTCTCTCTCTCCCCCCCCCCCCCCCCCTCTCTCTCTCTCTCCAGAGCTAAATCCCGGGCAGCCGGCGATGCGTCTCTGAGTTGGAGGAGTTATCTGAGCAGTATGAGGACATCATGAGGACTGTGGCCATGGGAAGTTCCAGTGGATGCT
>NC_139636.1:29885850-29888350 GCF_964638095.1 Poromitra crassiceps
TAAGACAGATGTGTATGTAAGACAGATGTGTATGTAAGACAGATGTGTATGTAAGACAGATGTGTGTGTAAGACAGATGTGTATGTAAGACAGATGTGTATGTAAGACAGATGTGTGTGTAAGACAGATGTGTATGTAAGACAGATGTGTATGTAAGACAGATGTGTATGTAAGACAGATGTGTATGTAAGACAGATGTGTGTGTAAGACAGATGTGTATGTAAGACAGATGTGTATGTAAGACACATGTGTGTGTAAGACAGATGTGTATGTAAGACAGATATGTGTAAGACAGATGTGTATGTAAGACAGATGTGTATGTAAGACAGATGTGTATGTAAGACAGATGTGTATGTAAGACAGATGTGTATGTAAGACAGATGTGTGTGTAAGACAGATGTGTATGTAAGACAGATGTGTATGTAAGACAGATGTGTGTGTAAGACAGATGTGTATGTAAGACAGATATGTGTAAGACAGATGTGTATGTAAGACAGATGTGTATGTAAGACAAATGTGTGTAAGACAGATGTGTATGTAAGACAGATGTGTATGTAAGACAGATGTGTATGTAAGACACATGTGTGTAAGACAGATGTGTATGTAAGACAGATGTGTATGTAAGACAGATGTGTATGTAAGACAGATGTGTATGTAAGACAGATGTGTGTGTAAGACAGATGTGTGTGTAAGACAGATGTGTATGTAAGACACATGTGTATGTAAGACAGATGTGTGTGTAAGACAGATGTGTATGTAAGACAGATATGTGTAAGACAGATGTGTATGTAAGACAGATGTGTATGTAAGACAAATGTGTGTAAGACAGATGTGTATGTAAGACAGATGTGTATGTAAGACAGATGTGTATGTAAGACAGATGTGTGTGTAAGACAGATGTGTATGTAAGACAGATGTGTATGTAAGACAGATGTGTATGTAAGACAGATGTGTATGTAAGACAGATGTGTATGTAAGACAGATGTGTATGTAAGACATGTGTATGTAAGACAGATGTGTATGTAAGACAGATGTGTATGTAAGACAGATGTGTATGTAAGACAGATGTGTGTGTAAGACAGATGTGTATGTAAGACACATGTGTGTGTAAGACAGATGTGTGTGTAAGACAGATGTGTATGTAAGACAGATGTGTGTGTAAGACAGATGTGTGTGTAAGACAGATGTGTGTGTAAGACAGATGTGTATGTAAGAGTGATGTGTTTGAAGACAGATGTGTGTGTAAGACAGATGTGTATGTAAGACAGATGTGTATGTAAGAGTGATGTGTTTGAAGACAGATGTGTATGTAAGACAGATGTGTATGTAAGACAGATGTGTATGTAAGACAGATGTGTATGTAAGACAGATGTGTATGTAAGACACATGTGTATGTAAGACAGGTGTGTATGTAAGACAGATGTGTGTGTAAGACAGATGTGTGTGTAAGACAGATGTGTATGTAAGACAGATGTGTATGTAAGACAGATGTGTATGTAAGGCAGATGTGTATGTAAGACAGATGTGTATGTAAGACAGATGTGTATGTAAGACAGATGTGTATGTAAGACAGATGTGTATGTAAGACATGTGTATGTAAGACAAATGTGTATGTAAGACAGATGTGTGTGTAAGACAGATGTGTATGTAAGACAAATGTGTATGTAAGACAGATGTGTATGTAAGACAGATGTGTATGTAAGACAGATGTGTATGTAAGACAGATGTGTGTGTAAGACAGATGTGTATGTAAGACAGATGTGTATGTAAGACAGATGTGTATGTAAGAGTGATGTGTTTGAAGACAGATGTGTATGTAAGACAGATGTGTATGTAAGACAGATGTGTATGTAAGACAGATGTGTATGTAAGAGTGATGTGTTTGAAGACAGATGTGTATGTAAGACAGATGTGTATGTAAGACAGATGTGTATGTAAGAGTGATGTGTTTGAAGACAGATGTGTATGTAAGACAGATGTGTGTGTAAGACAGATGTGTATGTAAGACAGATGTGTGTGTAAGACAGATGTGTATGTAAGACAGATGTGTATGTAAGACACATGTGTATGTAAGAGTGATGTGTTTGAAGACAGATGTGTATGTAAGACAGATGTGTATGTAAGACAGATGTGTATGTAAGAGAGATGTGTATGTAAGACAGATGTGTATGTAAGACAGATGTGTGTGTAAGACAGATGTGTGTGTAAGACAGATGTGTATGTAAGACAGGTGTGTATGTAAGACAGATGTGTGTGTAAGACAGATGTGTGTGTAAGACAGATGTGTATGTAAGACAGATGTGTATGTAAGACAGATGTGTATGTAAGGCAGATGTGTATGTAAGACAGATGTGTATGTAAGACAGATGTGTGTGTAAGACAGATGTGTATGTAAGACAGATGTGTATGTAAGACAGATGTGTATGTAAGACACATGTGTATGTAAGACAGATGTGTATGTAAGACACATGTGTATGTAAGACAGATGTGTATGTAAGAC